>NW_026873930.1:0-15232 GCF_032173495.1 Musca vetustissima
ACTCATATCCAAAACTCCCTCGATAATGACATAGACCGTCCATTAAGATCCCCATCAGGTCATCTACAAAGACCTTCTCATGTTCCATCTCTTCCCTGCCTGTCACAGACTTAAAAATGATAAACTATACAGTTATATGAGGTCTAACTCGTAGGAGACCAATAGTCTAATTTTAATGTAGAAAGAAGAACCAAGGGATATCCAAATATAGTTTGAAGGCCAAAATATATTTTGCTACAAAAGCCACTACTTTTAAACTAAAAAGGACCAGAAACACCCAGCACAATGCGTCAAAGGCATATCAGTGGACAATGATTAACCTAAGGTGATCAATTGGAAATATTCGATACACATCCATGATTAGACATTGTAAGAAAATTTCTGATTAATAAAAACAATTTGCAATAGAAACGGTCTTAACTAATGTTCGATATGTGCTATCGTAGTTTTATTCCCTTAAATTCAATTTTCTTTTTCAGATAGTAAAATTTAAAGCCATCAGTTTATCTTTCGTTTCTATTCCTTTAAAAAATCCTCCTTGCATTATGAATGTTAAACATTCGCAAATATCACTTTCTCTCTTTACTGTAACTGAAAAATGTATGAACCACAAATGTGGTTCACAAATGCACACACTCACCCACACAAAGAAATCTGTGTCAATGAAGTTGTCTCCCAAAAACTTTACATTTCATTAAACATTCAATATCAACTTTGTGTCGCAAAGAATTCTAATGTATATTTGTGTGTTACATACCTTTGATATATAGCGACATAATCTCTGTGTTATTTCTCATTCTTATTTCGATGATGTCATAGTAGATTTCTTGTCGTTATTCCATGTGAGTGAAAACGTCATTAGCGAAATCACAATAATGACGAATTTTTTTGTCAATAAAATTGTTTGCAAGAAATTTTACAAGGAATAAAATTAGGTTAATTGGAAATCATGTTGGGCATATAATGTTTGATTTAAAACCTAAAAATAATGAATATTTAAGTTCTCTTAAGTAATTGTTGATAATTTTTTTTTTTTTTAATTTAAATAATAGTTAACTAAATTTTTATTTTTGTTTTCATTTCAGGTAAGCAAAAACTGCATCATACATTTGATTTGTTTTACTTAAATATGTAAGTGCCCAAGGACGTCACATATGGTATTGGTGAATCATTTAATATTTGGGGGATGAAATGGACCAAAAACTTTGTTATTGTTAATTTTTCCAGAACCTCACAATTTTAAATGTTTCTGAAAATATCGTGATAGGCAATAGATATATATATATATATATATATATATATATATGTATATAATGACTTTCATCCACTTAAATATGCCTATGTATTTTTGTGAACAAAGTACAGACACATTTTGTATTTGGAAGAAATTTGGCACATTTAATATTTGGTCCAAGAATGAATCCCATTGAAAAAAACTTTATTTTTGCTTAATTTTTCGATATTATGTAAATGGAGCACCATACTGCCAATAGTGGTCCGATTGAGACAACATTTTACACAGAGTACTGACTTAGGTCCAGATTGATGTATGCGAAGTTTTGTTGAAATCGGTTCAGATTTAGACATAGCTCCCATATATAGTTTCGTACGATTTAAAGTAAATTGTGCACAAAACTCCCAATATTGGTCCGATTTAGAGAAAATTTGTCAAAGAGAACTGAATTAGGTCTAGATTGATGTATGCGAAGTTTTGTTGAAATAGAATCAGATTTAAATATAGCTCCCATATATAGTTTCGTCCGATTTTATATGAACACAAAAGGTGCAAATGGTGGGGCCTATGTCTGCTCGATTTAAAAATAGTGTATTGAATTGAAGACGTTTCAGGTTTAGATATAGCTCAATATATATTTGGTTGGGGAAAAAGAAATCCATTATTATTATAATTATTTCTTTATTTGATTTTTTTTTAAATTGTTTAAAACAATTATGGTCGATTTTTAGCTCCTGGGCGATGTTACGACTGCTCAAATGCCGGTCAACTTCTCGAATTTCTCCGATTTTATCGACATTTTCGACAAAGATTTACCTGTTTCTGAACCGAGTCTAGGAAACTAAAATTGCACATAATTGACTGTCACAGTATCGGAACCATAAACACCATTTATAATTTTAGCCGTTTGGCTAAACTGCGCCTTTATAAAGAACAAGTGAAAAAGTGTTTAGTTCGGCCGGTCCGAACTTTGGATACCCTCCACCATGGATATAGAGGCAGGTACTTGAAATAAAAATATAGGGAACATACCAAAAAGTAGATCTATACCGACATTTTTAAAAACGGATTATGTAAACCATAATGTTAACCATAATAAAAATTTCAGAATTTTTTAATGGATACTTATACTCTCAGCCTAATGGCTAATGAGGGTGCATACACTTTAACACGGTGAAAATGTGCCTCATGGAAATATTTTTTCTAGAAATTTAGATTTCTTCCAAATTTTGTCCATCTTATTATTAGTTCTTAGTTCAAATTCGATGATGGTTAGGGGGCTAGGTCTAAATGCGGATATAGTTCAGTATCGAACCTTACTAATCTAATTTTTTATCTCGCTATCCTCCGCAGGTGAAATAATTACAACAGAATCTTAGAACCAAACTCAAAACGCGGAAAAAATCAGATAACAATTTTAATATAAAAATGGGGTGATATGGGGACTACCCCAAAAAGGGGGCGAATATTAAAAATTTTTGGTAGGGAGATTTGCTACCATATACGACTACAAAATACCAAATTGCAGGGAATTCGGTTGAAAAACGCGCTCAAGAACTGCCGAAAATTAGGGGTACCCTTAAATGAGGGCTATCCGAAAAAATGGACCTATATTAATAATTTTTGGTGGAGAGATTTGGTACCTATTAAGAACTCAAAATACTAAATTACAGCTAATTCGGCGGAAAAATACGACCAAAACCCCCCAAAATACTGAAAATTATGAGGCACCGTTATATGGGGGCTACCAGAAAAACTGGACCAATATTTATAATATTTTTGTGGGGACATTTAGTACCCAATAAGAACTCAATGTACTAAATTACAGCGTATTCGGTTGAAAAACGCGCTCAAGAACCCCAAAATACCTAAAATTGGGGGACACTGTTATATGGGAGCTATGTCTAAATGTGGACCGATATATACCATCTTCCAATTTGACCTGCCTGCAGATAAAAAACAAACCTGTGAAAAATTTGAGCACCCTATCTCAATTCCTTCAGAAGATAGCGTGATTACAACAGACGGACGGACGGAAGGACAGACGGACGGACATGGCTAGATCGTCTTAGAATTTTACCCTGATATATACTTATAGGGTCGGAAATTAATATTTCGATGAGTTACAAACGGAATGACAAAATTAATATACCCTCCATACTATGGTGGAGGGTATAAAAACTGTAAAATGTATCAAATTTTCTTTTCGTTTACTTCCATTTTAACACCCTGTAACTTACAACTGAATGCACCAAACCAAAACAGCAAAATATTTTTTTACAACCAGAATAACTCTGAAATTGATTTATCGATACTTTACCACAAATTTATCAGTACAGCCATCTGAATTTCTTTTCCCCAACCAAATATTTCTTACCATCTTAAAAACCTTCCTATAAACAATGATCATTATATATCTTCCGATTTTCGTAACTTTGAGAATCGTGAACATTGTTTTCAACAGAATTTTCTGTAATCTGTTATTTTAGGTTCTGAGTAAAAAACTTTCAATATTTTTCTATGTTACGAGGTAGGCCCCATAAAAAGCCTTTCAATATAAAAAGGTATATGCATTTATCTTGTCACTCCGGCTGTCTTCTCATTTTCCTTCTGCCGCATTGGTCATTGGACCAACATCTTACCAACATATATAGCTATTCCATGTATTGGAGTTGTCTTCATACGAAATTCGTTTCAGGGATTTTGGAGATTGAGAATTGTCCTTCCGACATTAAAATTTGTGTAAGGCATAATTACTGCAAATAAAACATAAAGTAAATACTGAAAAAATATTTACAACTACTTCACAATAAATTCGAATTCTCTTTTTCTCGTTTTCCTTCCTTTGTTTTTATGCCGAGTGTTAAGAGTTTGCAAGAATTTGCATAAATCTCTTTTGTTATCTTTGGCTTTGGTTTGTAAAGGATTACGATTTCTTCGGTTGGCTTGGGGTGAATGGTTGACCCTACACGAAAAAAACAGAATTACAGTGTTGGTATTGTTGATGGACAAATTGCTATTGGTCACACTCAACCATAAATATTTTTGCTAAATACTATCTTGGCTAAGAAATGGCAAATATTAACACAATTCTCAAATTAGCACAAGAAAAGATGAGCCACTAAAAAAATATAAAAGAGGAAAGCACACTACTAAATGGAAGGAAGATAACTTTTTTTTAAATTTTTGAAAATTATTTTCATATCCTGTGCTGAAGTTTTTAATTTCCCATTGCGACCTTAGATAAACATCTACAACTGGGAGTGTTTACTTTTTGGCCTCTCTGCTGTCTCTCTACATCCGCATCACTAATAAGGATTCTTGTACAAGACTGAAGACTCTTCGACTATACATACTAACATACACAATAATACAGCTACACAACGCATTTGCACTCCATTCAAGTATTTATTTCCGTTAAAATAACGCGCTTTTGTTTCCGTTTTTCGTTTGTTTATCCTTCCTCCTTTAGTGAGATTTCTATTTCTCGATTTTCTTGTTTTGGTGTCCGTGTTGTTCTGGTTGTTGTGAGGTGAGCTTCTTTATCCGGCCACTACTCCAGGATGTTCATGTTCCCAAAGTCTGCTTGAGGTATGGCTGTGCCTTGGTTGTTACGGATGCTGTTGTTTTAATCGTCACGCCCGATAGAATTATTTGTTGTATATATTCCGCAAAATTTCACACTTACATTCATTCGTTCGTTCGTTTTCGAAGTCGCAATGAATCATTTCACCGTGAACGTCAACAGCATTGAAAATGTTGCCATGTTTTTGGGGGATGCTTTCGATTAAAAAATTGTATTTACCAAGGCTACCTACCTTCGAGCGGTCTTAAGAAAAATTTTAAATCTGAACGAAATAGAGAATTTTTGAGATTTGCATATTTCCCTTGACCTCAAAAGACCAGATTTTAGTCAGAAGTAGTGAAAAACTTCTTGTATCCTGCTCTGTCTTTTTTAAAAAAATCCGACCTTCTTTTTCTTCACTTCCTACTATGAAAATATATCCAATGTGGCATCTCTTTCCACTTACTCGCTAAAGCTATAAATTTCCTCCCACAGGAAAATGGGAAATGTTTCTCAAAGCAACAGCAACAACGACAATACAATGACATTCGTCAGCAGTTAACCATACAACCTGCAACCCACACATCCCTCTTACCCTCCAACATTGCCATTCACGTTAAACCAGGTGGAAAATATTTTCTTAGCCTTCTTCAATGATGGCGATGACGATGGCGGCGACAATGCCGTTGTGTTGCTGCACTTCAATACAAGTCTCAATGTTAGTCGGGTGGTCTCTTGGCTATTAATGTCAACCGCATACAATGGCAATACAAAAGCTTTAAACCTTTAATCCTTTACTTACCACAAAAGGTTGATGTGTTCTCCAGAGGAAAGCAATTGTAGTAGTCATTGGGATACAACAACTGTTTGTTGCCAAGATTAACGAAAGGATACTGCACAGTATTACATTGGATAGCTTTGTCTATTGTGTGTGAGTGTGTGTGTGTAGGAAAGGAGCTTATTCGAAACTTGATTGCCACCTCCACCAGCTTGGTAGGATTTAGGAGTTGGACAACGGAGGAAATTTTACACTCTGGTAATATTTTGAAATAGGTCCTACTAAAACCTTTAAAAAATTACGACCATTAAAACGTTTTTAAGTACGGCCAGGACGATTTTCTATACCCCCGACCACTAAGGAAATCCTTAACATATAGCCTTAACATTCACGGCTATAGCCAAGGAAATCCTTGAAAAATTGTCCTTAAAACATTCACGCCTATAGCCAAGGAAATCCTTGAAAAATTGTCCTTAAAACATCCACGCCTATAGCCAACGTAATCCTTGACAATTGTTCTTAAAACATCCACACCTATAGCCAACGAAATCCTTGATAATTGTCCCTAAAACATCCACGCTTATTGCCAACGGAATTTTTGACAAATTTTCCTTAAAACATCCACACCTATAGCCAACGAAATCCTTGACAATTGTCCTTAAAACATCCACGCCTATAGCCAACGAAATCCTTGACAAATTTTCTTTAAAACATCCACGCCTATAGCCACGGAAATCCTTGACAAATTGTCCTTAAAACACCCACGCCTATAGCCAAGGAAATCGTTCACAATTGTCCCTAAAACATCCACGCCCATAGCCAAGGAAATCCCTAACAAATTTTCCTTAATACATCCACGCCTATAGCTACGGAAATCCTTGACAAATTGTCCTTAAAACATCACCTCAAATATAAATGGCAATCCTGAGATAATCAATTGCAAAAATTCGTTAAATCCCTTGAAAAATAGTCCTTAAAAAATCTACGCCTTGTGCTGAGCTACTCCTAGAAAAATAGTCCTTAAAAAATCTACGTCTTGTGCTGAGCTACTCCTTGAGAAATAGTCTTTAAAAATCTATGCCTTGCGCTGAGCTACTCCTTAAAAAATAGTCCTTAAAAATTTACGCCTTTTGCTGAGCTACTCCTTGAAAAATAGTCCTTAACAAATCTACGCCTTGTGTTGAGCTACTCCTTGAAAAATAGTCCTTAAAAAATCTACGCCTTGTGCTGAGCTACTCCTTGCAAAATAGTCCTTAAAAAATCTAGGCCTTTTGCTGAGCTACTCCTTGAAAAACAGTCCTTAAAAATCTACGCCTTGTGCTGAGCTACTCCTTGAAAAATAGTCCTTAAAAAGACCACGCCTATTTCTGTGATAGTCCTTAAAAAGACCACGCCTATTTCTATGATAGTCCTTAAAAAGACCACGCCTATTTTTGTGATAGTCCTTAAAAAGACCACGCCTATTGCTGTAATAATCCTTGAAAACATATTCTTTAAAAAATCAACGCTTATTGACGTGATTATCATTGAAAAAATATTCTTTAAAAATCCACGTCCTGGCTTTTGAAATGGGTAGATTTTTTTTTTCTTTTTTTAAGTGTAAAAAGTTGCTTGTGGTGAGGTCTGGTACTTTTTTTGTGTATGTGTGTATTTTCTTTCTCAAGAAGTTGTCGTTCAATTCAAATTACTGCCATCTAACAATTTCTTGAAACTATTTAAAGAACAATCCACATCAATTTTAAATATTTTCTTCTGCATTGACAACATAATTCAAATTTTATTTTTGAAAAGTTCTAAATCTTCAATTACTATTCAAATCTCATTTATATTTTTTTAAATTGCATAACGAATTGTAAATAAGATCAAGAACTTTTCAAAATATTTTTTTCCAAAGCATTTGCAAATGCTGAAGTTGAGCTGAAACCAAAGACAGCAAAAAATCTCTTAGGGTTATTTCAAATATCCAAACCAGCCCTTTTTTTGTTGTTGTTCTTATCAATTTATTTGTAGATATCTTTGTACATAAGTGTTAACCCAATCGCCCACATTTTAACACCTCTGTTTAATAATACAAAAGTTTTGGGTAGGTTTTGTAAAAAAAGATTCACACACACTTATCCTGAGAAATAATACAAGTGTAAGCTTTACGCAAAATGAAATGTTACAGAAAATAAGTTTTAGAGCCCGTAACCCTTTAGGCTATATTGAGTTACTACACATGTCAACGTTTTGTTGTTATTCTTTTGGGAATTCAATGAAGAGATTTTGGAACAGTGTGAATAAACGAAGTAAGTTGGGGTCAAAATTTTTATTGATATAATTCGAATCTACACCGATTAAAGAATGTCTCTACAAAATTTCAAGTGAAAATCTCAAGAACTCTTGAAGATATAGCCGATTTATTGTGTCAGCATCAAGTGACGGCTGAAGGGCTTCTCAAACTTTATACGCGTTTTTCTCTAAACATTTTATTGCGAATGGCGGGCACGATAACTCAAAAAGTAATAATCCAATCGGTTCCAAATTTTGCAACGTTTCTCTGGGAGTGTATAGCTATCGTATGAACTAGGATAAAGCCAATCGGTGAAGATCTTCCTTATTTTTTAACTTGGTTTTTGATAAAAACTCGGCGATTTTCCAAAAATATTTTTTCAAAGGTCCACCATTTTGTTAATTTTAGAGCGAAGTCAATAATCCTAGTTCAGACATGTACTCTTTCTAACACCGTTGGAATTTTCGGATTCCGATGTTCCAGTGAGGAGTTATCATGCCCGCCAACAAAAATAAGGACTTTTCTTTAATTACAAAAAACAACAACAAAACAATAACAAACATTTTTTGTAAATTATTTTTCTTCTCTTTTAAATCTTCAATTATATATGTGCAAAGTTACAAACCTTAACAAACATTTGTATTCATTTACCAACCCATTGAAAATCTTGAAAAATTAAAATCGAGAATGGGGGGGTTCCCTTAAGAAAATCTTGAGATACATGGAAAGCTCATTGTGTTTTAGGTCTTAAATCATATTCATTTGGAATATCATAATCCTGGCAAAAATATTCCTTAAAAATCCACACCTATTGCTCTAGAAATCATTATAATAATATTATTTTCGATAGTGAACTTTATTCCATTATCTCCACATTTTATGATCCACAATAATCTCTTCTCCAATTAAACACACATAAAAATTTGTTTTCCAATTGGAAGTACCTTTTCACAAAAGTGTCCTCTTTTTGCAACGAGTATATTTGTTTAGCAATTTATAGTATTTTTTACAACATGGTATGTTCATTTTGAAATAAAAATGTGTTTAATTTTGGTCATTTTTCATGTTCCGGATGATATCCTATACATATATGGCATATTTCGAACACACATACACACACACACCGGACTTTTGAAGAGTGGACTTTAAATAAAATAAATTGTACAGTTCATAGTCGTCTCTACTATCCACTTAAAAGTAGTAGGTGAAAACTAACACATGTATTTATACATTAGGGTGGGATGAATTAAAATTTTATGGAAAAAAATGTGTTAAAAGACTTTAAAAATGCAGTAGAATATCGATATTTCGGCCAAATATTTTACTAACTTCGGCATGGCGTAGGCATTTAAAATACCTAAAATGAAGAACCTTACATAGGGGCGAAGTCAAAACATGGACCCATTAGGATTATTAGGATATTTGCGAAACAAAGTCTAAACATCTTGAACCTAAAAATACCAAATTTAAAAATTCATCACTATAATGACCCTTGAAAAAATAATCTTTAACAAATCTACGCCTTGATGATAGGCCTTGAAAAATATTCTTTAAAAATCCATGCCTTGAAGATAGACCTTGAAAAATATTCTTTAAAAATCCACGCCTATAATAACCCCTGAAAAAAAAATTATTTGAAAATCCACGTCATTATTAAAATGTTTAGGAGCCTTAACAACTGAATTATGACAATACATGGACTTTTATTGGGCAGACTTAGCCTCACATATTCCTTGGAAAAAGATGTTTAAAACCACGCTGAAATGGTCTTTAAAAACGTGTTGTAGACAAAATGTTCTTAACAAATATTATTTAAAATATTATTTAATAAAATTCCGCGCTTAAATATATAAATCTGAGCTTATAATAAACTTTGAAAAAATATTCTTCAATTCTTGATGATAGTCCTTAAAAATATAGCCTTTAAGTAAAGGCCCTTGAAAATATTCTTCACGCCTTGATGATAGTCTTTATAGTCCTTGAAAAAATCCAGGCCTTCATGATAGCCTTGAAAAAATATCCTTTAAAAAATCCACCTCTTGATGATAGTCCTTGAAAAAATCCACGCCTTGATGATATCCCTTAAAAAATATCCATTAAAAACTCCACGTCTTGATGATAGTCCTTGAAAAAAATCACTGCTTGATGGTAATCCTTTAAAAAAATCACTGTATGATGAGTCCTTACAAAATATTCTTCAAAAAATCTGCGCTTAGACCCTTGAACAGATATTCTTCACGCCTTCACGCTTTTTAAAAAATTGAAAAAATATGCTGTAAAAATCCACACTGATTTCTTTTTAGAATATATTACAATATCAGATTTCCGTTACACCCTAATGTTAGCCTACTTGTGTTATAAGACTATAAGTATGTTAGTTTTGAAGTACCCCTTTAGAGCCTGGGCATGAAAATGACACAATATTTATTTTATGTCTACCACTTAGACTCATTTTGCACTAGTGGTCGACAGACCAACCGACCGGCTGTGTGTCAGTACCCTCAATATTTTATGTGTTTCCTTTTTTAGTTTTGTGGACATTTTTGCCTAAAAGATGAAACGATTTAAAAATGGCTTAGCAATAAAGGTAGTCATTACGTAGGTGAACTGACTGTTAGCAGTACCCAAGGAGTATCCACTTAACACAAAATTTGCGAGCATATGAAGATGTTTTGCGGTATTTCTACACACACTACGAATATTTATAAAGTACTAGGTGTACATTTTAAAGGAAATTGTGGTGCAGAAAATTATTTAATGTAATTATACTAATTGAATATTTAAATAATTTACTGCAGAACTTTAAGAATACTGTTTATGAAATTTTTGGAATATTCTACAAATTTTAAATCAAATAAAAAACTTCTAGTTCCTTTAGAAAAAGTACATATACTTTGAAAAAACTTTATCCTAATGATGGGGTTTTGCCGGTGACAAAAACACATTCCATACCAAAAATTATTTGAATTTCTGTTAACTCAAACTTCTAATGATGATTCAGGAGAGAATTTCTGCCTCCCTGGCTTTGGGTAGTCTCAAGACTTGGCAAAATGTTTGCATACTTTGCAAGTTGGCTGCGAAAAAAATGACTACCATTGAAGATGCTCAAGAAATATGTTGTGGCCTAAACTAACAACAACAACACCAGCAACAACAAAAATGAAAACATACAAAACCAGAAATAAAGTTTATGTAAATTCCGCAGTAGGCGTTGCTTCCTTTCAGTTTATGTCAGTAGCAGTCAGTTCTGCTATTTTTTTTCTTTCTTTTTTTATGAGGGTGATGAATGTTTAGCATTAAATTTCCTTAAGGATATTTATGTTTTTATACAACATGTTTATTGTATCTACCAACATGACATTCAAAATACCTGGATATCTGGTATGTTAAAACGACAAACTGGTAGTAAAAGTCAGACTATTTGGAATATACCACTATGTTTTGACATATAACCCATATAAAGGTAGCTGACTTATTTTCCACCTGTATGGCTGTAAGTGGGTGGTGGGTAAAAACATTTATGCGGGAATAGTTGCAATATGGGTTTCTATTTTAATATACCATCCATATACAGTCCCGCCCAGTATTTTTTAAGGGCAGTACTGAATCATACAACACATTAAATTTTAGTTTGATATTCCGGATTCGTAGCAGGTAAACAATTTCTTTTTAGAAAGTGGTACCTCTCCCACAAAATGGTGTAAAATTGTGCTGAAAATTGAAATATTATCATGCGAACGGACTATGTTAAACAGTGTTAGAAGATACGAATTTTCGGTCCACACCTTCTGCTACTTCCCACAAAGAGTCAACATTTTGAAATTTTTAAATTTCAAACAACATCAAGTCCGAAGATGGGCTTACTATTTATCTATATCTATATAATGTCATGCGAAAGGAATGCCCGATTTGAAAAAAACTGGACGTAATAAATTAGATTGGGGAAAAAGAAATCTATTATTTTTATATGAACTATAGAACTTTATTTAACACGCTTCGGAATGTCCGATGTCAGGGCCAAATATGCACCGTTTTGTTGTTGTATTATTTGTTGCCATTTTAAAGGTAACTTCATAATGTCTCTCTCATAGAAATCCTGCTCCCTATTTGCCAAAAACTCCAGTCGATTCTCACAATCCTCCCTAGATACCAATTTTTTATCATTAAATAAATGTTGCAGTGCAAGAAAAATATGATAATCGCTTTGTGTCAAGTCCGGACTGTATGGCGGATGCATTAAAACTTCCCAACCAAGCTCCCGAAGTTTCTGGCGAGTCACTGTAGTCGTGTGGTGGAACACGCCACCTCTTCTGTTGGCCAATTCTGGTCGTTTCTGTTCAATTGCTATCTTCAAATGGCCCAGTTGTTTACAGTAGAAATAAGAATTTCGCGGTTGGCCATATGGAAGCAACTTATAATAAATAATCCCTTCCAGTCCCACCAAATGCCTAGCAGAACCTTCCTGGCCGTTAGTCCTGGTTTGACCAACGTTTGAGGTGCTTCACCGCTCTTTGGCCACGTTCGTTTTCACACAGGGTTATCGTATGTGATCCATTTCTCATCTCCAGTCACCATCCGTTTAAAAAATAGGTCTAAAACGAATTTGGTCCAAAGAAACATGGTGTCTGAAATCAATATTTTAATGAGGCACATAATTGCCAAAGGTATAAAAATCTCGTGTTCTGGTAAATAATTTACAGCGTAAGAAAATAAGGACATGCAAGGAATAGAGGACATGCAAAGAATTGCACGAAATTTTGCATTGCATACTGAATTAAGTCTAGAATGATACGTGCTAACTTTCGTGAAAATCGGTTCATATTTATTTTCGTCCGATTTTATTTTTGTCCGATTGACACGAAATTTTGCGTTTTCTAATTAATGCAGATGCAGACATAGTTTCCATATATACCGAATAGCTTTTAACAAGTTCGCCATAAATCGATTTATATAAATTTGTTACATTGTCCCGAATGAAATGAAATTTAGCATAAGTTGCAGAAAGGAATGTATATGAATTGATGTTAGTCGGTCCACTTATAGATAAAGATCAGATATTTAAAATCGTTCAAATTCCTCGAAGGAACATTGACATGAAATTGCTATGCTAGATCGGTCCAGTCCGAATTTACTACTTTCCTTATTGGTTTTATAACCGATTACTTGAAGGTTGGACAAAATGTTTAAACGATACGTTTTCTACAGTCCATTATTTTACAGAGATTACCCTTAATATCCAAGATTTTGAAGTTTCTAGCTAATTTTCGAAAATGAGTGTCAGCAGATAATTTAAAGGCATAGTCCTCATATAAAAACTACAGAAGGAATAAAGGGACCACCCCCCCCCCCCGCATTCCCGGTGCCAAATTCGAATCTACACTAATTCAAGAATGTCCCTACAAAATTTCAAGTGAAAATCTCAAGAACTCTTGAAGATACAGCCGATTTATTGTGTCAGCATCAAGTTACGGCTAAGGGGTTTCTCAAACTTAAATGCGTTTTTCTCCAAAACTTGTTTTGCGATAACTCAAAAAATAATAATCCGATCGATTCCAAATTTTGTGAGTATATAGCTATCGTATGAACTAGGGTAAAGCCAATCGGTGAAGATCTTCCTTATTTTTATACCCTTCACCACACTGTGGTACAGGGTATTATGTCTTTGTGCATATGTTTGTAACACGCAAAAATAATCGAGATAGACCCATGGTTCCTTTTAAGAATATGCATAGAATCACTTTCTAAGTCGATTTATGCATGTCCGTCCGTCCGTCTGTCTGTCTGTCTGTGCATGTTAAATTATAAACAAAGTACAGGTCGCATTTATGATCCGAATTGGATGAAATTTGGCATAGGTCACTTATTCGGCCCAAGGACGAACCCTATTGAAATTGGGAAGAATCGGTTCAGATTTAGATATAGCTCCCATATATATTTTACCGATTTAATGTAAACGGTCCCTATATATCTCTCGATTTGCACGAAATTTGGTACAGCCTAATCATTTAGGTCTAGAATGATATGTGCCAAGTTTCGTGAAAATCGGTCCAGATTTAGATATAGCTCCCATATATAGTTTCGTCCGATTTCATGTAAATGGTGCACCAAAGTCCCTATATATCTTTCGATTTGCACCAAATTTGGTATAACGTACTGAATTGAGCCTAGAATTATGTCTGCCAAGTTTCGTGAAAATCGGTCCAGATTAAGATATAGCTCCCATATATAGTTTCGTCCGATTTCATGTATATGCCCCAAAGTCCCCATATGTCTTTCGATTTGCACGAAATTTGACATATCGTACTGAATTAAGCCTAGAGTGATGTCTGCCAAGTTTCGAGAAAATCGGTCCAGATTTAGATATAGCTCCCATATATAGATTCGTCCTATTTCACGTAAATGGTGCCCCAAAGTCCCCATATGTCTTTCGATTTGCACGAAATTTGACATATCGTACTGAATTAAGCCTAGAGTGATGTCTGCCAAGTTTCGAGAAAATAGGTCCAGATTTCTATATAGCTCCCATATATAGTTTCGTCCGATTTAATGTAAATGTTGCCCCAAAGTCCCTATATATCTTTCGATTTGCACGAAATTTGGCATAACGTACTGAATTGAGCCTAGAGTGATGTCCGCCAAGTTTCGAGAAAATCGGTACTGATTTCTATATAGCTCACATATATAGCTTCGTCCGATTTCATGTAAATGGTGCACCAAAGTCGCTATATATCCTTCGATTTGCACGAAA
This sequence comes from Musca vetustissima, assembly GCF_032173495.1. Lineage (NCBI taxonomy): Eukaryota > Metazoa > Arthropoda > Insecta > Diptera > Muscidae > Musca > Musca vetustissima. The sequence goes on from NW_026873930.1 coordinate 14,598, forward strand.
TTTGGCATAACGTACTGAATTGAGCCTAGAGTGATATCTGCCTTGTTTCGTGAAAATGGGTTCAGATTTAGATATAGCTCCCTTTTAATTTAGATTGATTTTAAGTGATTGACGCACCAAGGAACCAATAGGAACAAAACGTTCTGAAATTAGTATAACCTAACCTGTGACAAGTTTGTTTGAAATCGCTTAATATTTGGATAGACCTTCCATATATATTTTTTTGCCCGATTTCAAGTAAATTGGGCATCAAATTCCTCATGTTTATCAGATCGACATCAAATTTTGCACAACTTACAAACTTGAGCATAGAATTACGTAGTTGGGTTTTGTAGAAGTACAGACATAGCCCAACGGATGACCTATTTTTATTTGTTTGAAGTCGATTTACATACTTTATGGATAGATCTAGGTAAATTCATATTTAGATAAATATCACATATTTTATTTCATCCAATTTCATGTTAATAGTCCTGTTTAATATACCCATAGTGGTGAAGGGTATCATATAGTCGGCCCCGTCCGACTTTACTGCTTTCCTTACTGGTTTAACTTGGTTTGTTGTCAAAAATCGGTGATATTCCAAAAATATTTTTTCAAAGGTCCGCCATTTTGTTAATTTTTGAACGAAGTTA
>NW_026873931.1:0-15214 GCF_032173495.1 Musca vetustissima
AGTATTTGTTTGTTTGTCTGTCCGTCTGTGTTGTATATTTTGTGTAAAGGCATTTCAGACAAGATTTTCTAAAGATTTAAACGCCTGGAATTCTTTTGAATTTGTACGAGCATGGTTGTATGCTAGTTTTCACCTACCAACGTCTTTTCCTGCAATTTTGGGTTTGGATGGCATTTTCTTAGAAATTACTTTTGATAATGTAATTTTGTGGTTGTCACTTTTGGCAGAAACATGCATACAAACACAGAGATATATACAGAGATTATTTGAACATTAACACTTCCATTACATGTCTAGTCTGTGTAAAATTTTAATTCGATTTAAGCAGCTGCTGATCTTTCTATTCACACTTAATTATTTATGTAATCGTGTCATTCAATGGATTTTTGATATTTGCGACAGGGATAAATGTTTGACACAAAATTTGGCAAATTTCTATAAAAAGGAAATATTTGTAGGTGTTATGAGGAAAGCAGATATTGACTTCTATTATACGATGTTTTTATACCCTCCACCATAGTATATTAATTTTACGCATGTCCGTCTGTTGTAATCCCTCTAGCGTGTAAACAACTTGAAATAGATCGCCAAAATTTTGCCCAGAGTCTTGTCTTTTGTCTGCAGGCAGGTCAAGTTCGAAGATGAGCTATATCGGTCTACGTTTAGGCATAGCTCCCATATAAGTAGAGATGGGCAGTGGGTAAATACCCAAAGGGTAAATACCCGGTAAATTGGGTAAATACCCATTTGTGGGTACAGTATTTTTCGGTTAATTGCACATCAAAATTTGCACAAATTTTTGTTCACTTAACCGAGGAACCAATTATCCGAACCCGCTTACTATGAAATGTAATATTTTTGACCCATCATGTGGTTCAATTAAGCGTGGAAACCAATTAACCGTAGGGTCAATTAACCGAAAAATACTGTATTTATTTGGGTATTTACTATATTGAATCGGTAATACAACATCTTGCACCCTATTTCCGGGTTTCTGTTATCAAATCGATTTAGAATGGATAGTTTTACGATACTTTAAAGACGTGGGTAAATACTTGGGTAAATACCCGAGTTTTTACCCAAAAATTGGGTATAAACTCATTAACTGCCGAACCACTTGACATAGGCGGCCAAAATTTTGCACACATGTTTCTAATGACAAAGCAAATATAGAAATCCAACATGGGGACCCTGGGTCCAAGTTTTGATATAGCCCCCATATAACCGTATCTCCCGATTTAACGTATTTTTTGCCTATTAGACACATTTAAAGGCCAACTTGGCTGTAATTTGGCACAGAGTGTTCTTTTTGGGTACCAAATGTCCATGCAAAATTTTATGTATGTAGGTCCACGTTTACTGGTAGCCCCCATACAAAGGTACCCCTATTTTGAGTATTTACCCAAAAATTGGGTATAAACTCATTAACTGCCGAACCACTTGACATAGGCGGCCAAAACTTTGCACACATGTTTCTAATGTCAAAGCAAATATAGAAATCCAACATGGGGACCCTGGCTCCAAGTTTTGATATAGCCCCCATATAACCGTATCTCCCGATTTAAGGTATTTTTTGCCTATTAGACACATTTTAAGGCCAAATTGGCTGTAATTTGGCACAGAGTGTTCTTTTTGGGTACCAAATGTCCATGCAAAATTTTATGTATGTAGGTCCACGTTTACTGGTAGCCCCCATATAAAGGTACCCCTATTTTGAGTATTTACCCAAAAATTGGGTATAAACTCATTAACTGCCGAACCACTTGACATAGGCGGCCAAAACTTTGCACACATGTTTCTAATGTCAAAGCAAATATAGAAATCCAACATGGGGACCCTGGGTCCAAGTTTTGATATAGCCCCCTTATAACCGTATCTCCCGATTTTAGGACATTTTTATCTATAAGCCAATTTGATTGGCTGGAATTTGGCTTTTTTTCTGTTCTTTTTCTGTCCTATATAGCGGTCCTGATTTTGGGTATTTATATATATTTATAAACTCTTTTACAGCCGAACTATTTGACGTGTGTTTTGAAGACCCCTTTTCCCATACAGGAAATAATATTGATTTTAAACCATGTGTGTCAAAAACCACATTTTGCATGAATATTTTGTGCAAAAAAAATTTCACTATGCCAAATTACAACCAATTTGATCGTAAAAGTATCTTAAATCGGTAGGTACGGTTATATGGGGGCTATATCAAAACTTGGACCCAGGGGCCCCATTTTGGATTTCAATATTTGTATTGATATAAAAACCATCTGAGCCAAATTTTGGCCGCCTATGTCAAGTGGTTCGGCAGTTAATGACTTTATACCCAATTTTTGGGTAAATACTCAAAATAGGGGTACCTTTGTATGGGGGCTACCGTAAACGTGGACCTACATACATAAAATTTGGCATGGACATTTTGTACCCAAAAAGAGCACTCTGTGCTAAATTACAGCCAATTTGGTTGTAAAATGTGTCTAATAAACAAAAAATACCTTAAATCGGGAGATATGGTTATATGGGGGCTATATCAAAACTTGGACCCAGGGACCCCATGTTGGATTTCTATATTTTCTTTGTCATTAGAAACATGTGTGCAAAATTTTGGCCGCCTATGTCAAGTGGTTCGGCAGTTAATGAGTTTATACCCAATTTTTGGGTAAATACTCAAAATAGGGGTGCCTTTGTATGGGGGCTACCAGTAAACGTGGACCTACATACATAAAATTTTGCATGGACATTGGGTACCCAAAAAGAACACTCTGTGCCAAATTACAGCCAATTTGGCCTTAAAATGTGTCTAATAGGCAAAAAATACCTTAAATCGGGAGATACGGTTATATGGGGGCTATATTAAAACTTGGACCCAGGGTCCCCATGTTAGATTTCTATATTTGCTTCGACATTAGAAACATGTGTGCAAAGTTTTGGCCGCCTATGTCAAGTGGTTCGGCAGTTAATGAGTTTATACCCAATTTTTGGGTAAATACTCAAAATAGGGGTACCTTTGTATGGGGGCTACCAGTAAACGTGAACCTACATACATAAAATTTTGCATGGACATTTTGTACCCAAAAGGAGCACTCTGTGACAAATTACAGCCAATTTGGTTGTAAAATGTGTCTAATAAACAAAAAATACCTTAAATCGGGAGATATGGTTATATGGGGGCTATATCAAAACTTGGACCCAGGGACCCCATGTTGGATTTCTATATTTGCTTTGTCATTAGAAACATGTGTGCAAAATTGTGGCCGCCTATGTCAAGTGGTTCGGCAGTTAATGAGTTTATACCCAATTTTTGGGTAAAAACTCGGGTATTTACCCAAGTATTTACCCACGTCTTTAAAGTATCGTAAAACTATCCATTCTAAATCGATTTGATAACAGAAATCCGGAAATAGGGTGTAAGATGTTGTATTACCGAGTCAATATAGTAAATACCCAAATAAATACCCGCAAATGGGTATTTACCCGGTATTTACCCACCCCTTGGGTATTTACCCGGTAAATACCATCTCTACATATAAGGGTAACCCTCATTTTTGGTATTTTGAGGTTCTTGAGCGTGTTTTTTAACTGAATTAACTGAGATTTGGTACTTTGAGTTCTTATTGGGTAGAAAATCTCTCCACTAAAAATTATAAATATATGTCCACTCTTTTTCGGATAGCCCCATAAAAGGGTACCCCAATTTTCGGTAGTTTGGGGGTTTTGATCGCATTTGTCGACTGAATTTACTGCAATTTAGTACTTTGAGTTTTTATTGGGTAGCAAATGTCTCCACTCAAAATTATACATATAGGTCCACTTTTTCTGGTAGCACCATATAACGGTTGCCCCAAATTTTCGGAATTTTAGGGGTATTTTTTTCACCGAATATAATGGCTGTAATTTAGTTCTCTGAGTTCTTATTGGGTAGGAAATCTCTCCACTAAAAATTATAAATATAGGCAAATTTTTACTGGTAGTCCCCACATAAGGGTACCCCCAATTTTCGGTATTATGAGGTTCATGAGCCGTAATTTATTATTTTGTAGTCGTAATATTAATATTCACTCCTTGTAGGGTTAGTCTCTATATAGTCCCATAAAATATTTATCGGATTTGTTCTGTGTGTTGGGGTTGTCCCCTTATTCTATTCTGCCATAATATGAGGGATAGTCTTTACTGGGAATAGTCAGTTTTTACCCTACAAAGACGATTTAGTAATATGTTGTAATCATTCAGCCTTCTAAAGATATCGTGATAAAAACCTCAAACCTGACAATAATGAAATATATCGGCAGGCATTTAGGCATCTCCTCCATATAATGATACCTCCTGAAGGAATGAATTGAGATACGTAACTAAAATATTGGGTTCAAAATTGACATATACAGGTCAGTAATTAAGCATAGCCCTCATATAATAATATCCCTAAATATTCGCTACATCCTACACTATGTAATCAATATTGGTCCCCCTTTAGGCATAGCCTTATATAACATTGTAATCTAAATTACAGTAGTTTCATGATTTTATACTCTACCATGCGTTATCAGTGTTGGAGCTTTCAGATTTTAGGAAAAATCCCTATTAAACATTTTTGAAATTTGTATTTGGTGTACATAATTATTTACATTAATCGGTAACAAATCTTTTTTGCGGATGTTTTGAAATATAAGTCCGGATCCTCGAAGAGTGATCAACTAATACGAAAAATGTTTTCGATACTTTTTTAAATTGTCCCCATATCAATGTTCTGTCCCATTTCATGTACTCTCATCTATGTTAGATTTCTAGCCGATGTGGCTGCCACTTGACATTCCTTTTTTTTGAGTCTACATCAACCCTAATTTGATTTCCTCTAAGCCTATAAGCATTTCGTGTTCTTGAAAGGTGAATGACTTATTCGCATACCATTTTCGAAATTGGTTCATGTTTTGACATGTCCCGTATGTGAAAGTCCAGCACCGTCGTTATATTGAAGGTCTTAACAAAAGTTTACTTTCTGTATTGTGGCATTCCGGATTCTTAGTGGAAATTTGTCATTTAGGTTGTTTGAAGACGAAAAACTTTTTCACATAAAAAGTAGGTCTAAGTTTTGTCATAACATACGTATAGCGATTTCCTACTCTCGGTATGAAAAAGAAGTGGTTTCAATCAGGTCTCTTGTTTTCAAAAATTTCTCTATATAAACATGCTTTGACACAGCCTCATATAAAAGTCCCCCAAATTGTAGCAATTTTAATGGTCCTGTACTTGTTTTACTTCCTATCTTCTGGGTCCTAGGTAGATATAAAACGTGTTCGGAGAAAATTATATAAATAGGTCCATCTTTTGACACAGCAACCATATAAAGGTTTCTAGTCAAATTTTCCAGAAGGTATACAATTTGGGGTTTCACAGGATAAACAATTTAGGTCTTCTATAGACTTTTGAAGGTTCTCTTTTATATAGATTTTTTATATATAAAAACTTTGGTAAGTTCGTAGAAGAAATTTGTTAAGTCTATTGATATAATATTTTCGTTATGTTCTCTATGGACGGAATACTTTCTGTAAGCCTTCTACATACCTTCAGTAGGTTGTCTATAGAAGATCTATTGTTGTGGGTTTTTTGTAGATTGAAAACAGTTTGTGAGTTTTCAGTGGAGGGAAGACCTTCTGAAGATAAACTATCTTTTAGATTTTCTTTACATTGAAAATCGTCTGGATGTATGCTGTAAATTCAGACCTTTTTTTACATACTATCTCCGGATCTTTTATATAAAAAATTCCTTCCATTTTTAGAAGACCCAAACATGATCTTCTACTTACTTACTTAGCTGGCTTGTTACAGAAAGGTTGTTCCATAAGCCGAGCTTAAAAATGATTTTCAAGCGCGTCGGTCTTGTGCGCATGTTTTCTAATTGGTCTTTCCATCTAATTCGTGGCCTTCCCCTTCTACGGGAACCATCAGTAGGCTCATTTTTATATGCCTTTTGAGCTGGGGCATTTTCATTCATCCGCACAACATGGCCTAGCCACCGTAGTCGCTGCAACTCAATACGACTGACTATGTCGATGTTCGCGTATAAATTGTAAAACTCGTGGTTCATTCGACACCGATATTCACCGTCGACGCAGATCGGCCCGTAGATCTTTCGGAGAATTTTTCTCTCAAACACCCCAAGAGCTGCTTGCACAAGTACCCATGCTTCTGATCCATATAATAGAACGGGTAGTATCAGCGTCTTGTAAAGTGTGAGTTTGGTCTGGCGGGAGGTGGTTTTATTTCTAAATTGTTTACTTAGACCATAGCATCTGTTGGCCATCACAATCCTTCTCCGAATTTCAAAACTGAGGTCATTCGTTTTATTTATGGCGGTACCAAGGTATATAAAGTCTTTAACTACCTCGAAGCTGTGCTTTCAAGTTCCACAGTTGGACGTCTTGCGCGTTGACAGACTCCTTTTCAATTTCTTTAAAGGTGGCTGTTACCGCTCGCAATGTTCGACCCATTATATCGATGTCATCGGCGTAGGCGAGTAACTGGTGTTGTTTGGTGTACAGAGTGCCATTTCTGTTCACCTTTGCGTCTCGTATGACCTTTTCCATAGTATGTTAAAAAGATCACACGACAAACTGTCACCTTGTCTGAATCCTCGTTCGGTATTGAAGGGCTCCGATAGGTCCTTTCCTACTTTAAATGCTGACCTTGTGCCACTTAAAGTTATCCTGCATAGCCGTATTAATTTTGCACGAATGCCGAACGCAGACATGGCTTCAAACACCGCTGAACGGATAGGGCTGTGAATGCGGCTTTATAGTCGACAAATAGGTGGTATGTGTCGATGTGTTTTTCGTGGGTCTTTTCCAGGATTTGGCGCAGAGTGAAAATCTGGTCAATGGTGGATTTGCCAGGTCTGAAGCCGCATTGGTATGGTCCGATGATGTCATTGACCATTGGCTTCAATCGTTCACACAACACACTGGATAGCACTTTATATGCGATGGGAAGGAGACTTATTCGTCTATAGTTGGCACATATCATCTTGTCTCCTTTTTTGTGCACGGGACACAGGATGCTGAGGTTCCAATCACTGGGCATGCATTCATCTAGCCAAATTGTGCTAATCAGCTGGTGCATGCTCCTGACCAGCATCTGGCCACCAGACTTGAATAGTTCGGCTGGTAACCCATCGGCTCCTGCTGCTTTGTTGTTCTTGAGCCGATTAATTGCTTTTATGACCTCATCTTGGCTAGGTGGTATACACCCTATACCATCATCTCTTATTGGTCCTGGGGTATCTTGTTCATCGGCACTATTTTATACTAGAAGCTTTTCGAAATGCTCCTTCCAGATCCTCAACACGCTGTCTGTATCTCTCACCAGGTTTCCTTCTTCATCTCTACAGGAGGATGTGCCTGCACCAAAGCCTTCGTTTTGGTGTTTTACTCGTTGGTAAAATTTCCGGACTTCATTCTGACTCCTGTACATCTCGATTTGCTCACGCTCACGTTTTTCTTGTTCTTTCTTCTTTTTAGCGAAAACCCGTTTCTCCTCTCTCCTTTTCTCCCGATAATTCTCCATCACGTTACGTGTTGCTATTGTCTGCAGGGTTGCCCCATACGCTGCGTTTTTCACATCAGTAGATTTACGACACTCCTGATCGTACCATGGGTTTCTTGGTGGTGGTTTTTGGTACCCAATTGTTCTTTTTGCTGCAGTTTGTAGGGAGTGGGCAATTCTTTGCCATTGTGCTTCTATACTATTATCGGGACAAGTAGGGCTTTCTTCAAGCAGATGGGTAAGTTGAGCGGAGTACCTGCTCGGCTACCTGTTGTGTTTGCAGCTTTTCGACGTCGAGTTTCCGTGTTGTATTAGATCGCACCTTTGCTGCAACATTAAGACGGGTGCGTACCTTGGCTGCCACAAGGTAATGGTCCGAATCGATATTCGCTCCTCGGATCGATCGGACGTCTAAAACACTGGATGAATGCCTTCCGTCTATCACAACATGATCAATTTGATTTCTCGTTACTTGATCAGGAGAGATCCAGGTGGCCTTGTGTATATCGGGATGCTTGAATTTGGTGCTGCTAACTACCATGTTTTTTGCTGCCACGAAGTCAGTCAACCTCATGCCGTTGTCAGATGTTTCTTCATGAAGGCTGAATTTTCCGACGGTGGGGCCAAAGATATTTTCCCTTCCCTTCGTGGCCAGGGCTGTTTCTAGGCGCTCGTAAAATATGTCTTTGGTCTGTTCATTTTTATCTTCGGTCGGAGCATGGGCGCAAATTAGACTGATGTAAAAGAACTTCGCTTTTATACGGATTATAGCAATTCGCTCATCTACTAAAGTGAATCTGGAGAGAAGGTCTTTTATTCTCCTGTTAACCATAAATCCGCAGCCAAATGTCTCGTTTCATGGCCGCTATAATACAGGGCGTAATCGTCTGATTTACTTACACCTGTCCCTTTCCATCGCATTTCCTGTAAGGCAATAATATCGACTTTGTACTTCTTGAGTATATCCGCCAAAGCGAACACTGTACCTGTTCTGTACAACGTGCGCACATTCCAAGTGCAGATTCGCAGATCGTGGTCCTTTATACGTTTGCGGGGGTCGTCAACACATTATCTTCTATGGAAGAGAAAATATGGAAGATACTTTAAAGGTCCACCAGAAAACAATCTTCTATAGATTTTCTATAGTCACAAGGCCTCCTATGGCTCTTTCCAACTTGTCCCTTTTTATAATAATTTTCATTCTATTACTCTTTGTCATAAAGTAGAATAACAACAAACGACATTGCCGGAATGGTTAGTTGGATGCTTGGTTGGTCGGTTGGATGGATGGACAGATGGATGCCTGGATAAGAGTAATTGAAGTTGACTCTGGCACACACACACTGCACACAATTATTTTCAAAGTTTATGCCGTAACGACTCTTCAGGAAACTCAGGGTAAAACTACGCACCAATTACGTTCATTACCAAGTAGCGGGTAAAACATATTCACTCTGGGAAGAGAATGAAAAGAAGCGAAAACAAAAAACAAAAAAAAGCTTGCTGCTGTTATTAATTAACATTGTTAACAACACTGACAGATGTTGGCCGTTGCATTTCCGTCATGCATTTCCAAGCAAACGACCGCTTGATGTAAGAAAGCTGTTGAATGCTCAGCCAGTTTGCCATGACCAACACTTAAATTATTTATTCGCACTGCTTCCAGTGTCCATAAGAAGAGTGACTGTTGTATTTTTCTTTGCAAAAGTTTTTCAATTTGCGACTGATGGAATGAATGCAAGAAAATGTTATTAAATATAATTTGTTGATATAGTAATAGTTTCATGAAATTATAAATACTGAGGCAATAAATATGATGCAGGAATGACTGCAAGGAATATGTCTTCTTAAATATTACTTTGAATATTTGAAATTAGGGTAATTGCAAAATTACAACTGTCGAAAAAGAAATTTTTCATATTGTGAAAAAATGTGTAAAAGTGTCTGACAAAAATCCAAATCAAATACCTATTACATTATGTGAAAACCACTAGCAATTAGAATTTCTTTTTCTTTGTCGCACTACATTGATTTCCTTCTTTTATTTTATTTCCACTTTGTGTGGTTGTTAGTTAATGCTAAATTATATTTTTGCATTTCACGTTACATTTTTAATGACTTAATGATAGTAGTTGTTGTTTGAAAAAAGTCCAGATAATTATGAATTCCATTTTATAAAAAGGAAGAAAAGCAACAAAATATTCAAACGAGAAAAAATATCAAAGGAGAAACGAATTCATTAACGACAGATAACTTCTAACTAAAGTAACCTAACGAAGTGTAAAGATGTGATGACATGGAAAAAATAATTCTAAATTAATTATGAAATAGGGGAAATGTGTAGACACAATAGATACTACAAAAGGAGATTCCTTTAGAAAAACGAATGATATATCGAGAGGACTGAAAAGAATACCCAACAAATACAAAAACGCAACTCCTATCAGCGATCACAACATTCAAATCAAATATTGGAAATTACGTACACACATTTCGCATGCTCCTTCCCTGTTTGGTACTGCAAATGGGACATATCATCCACGGATTGACCACTTTAAGTGTGCTGCCCTACTTTGATCATTTTGAAATTTTTAGTCGCATAACGCATCAAAGTTACTATAATTTAGCATTCTGGTTTCTTGGAGGGTGAGAAATATAATTTCCTACATTCATTGTTGTAGGTTTATGTATTAACATATAGTGTCTATATAATGGCCACACCACACTATGTACTTTAAAGATTTAAGCCCCATTTCCCCCAAATAAAGGTATAGCTAAATAAAGGATCTCTGCAGAAAATATTTTATATAAGTTTGCTTTTTTTACTATACCACCATATAAAAATACGAATATTGTGAAGAGATCCAAATATTTAAAATAGAGCTCTGGATTTTTTCACAGACATTGCTAGTACTCCTAGGATGCTTGGGATATATCGATCTACGTTTTGATGTGGCTCCATATAAGGGTACGCCCCAGTATTCGTCATTGACCCAAGCATTAGGATATCCCCTATATAATGGAACCTCCCAATATTTAGTATTTTGGGCATATTTTTCAATCGAATTGTCTTTTATTTGGTGCTTTTTGATATCGATCCGCGTTTTCCGGCCAAACTTAACATCGTTGTTATTTGTTTAAAATATTAGGTCAGGGAAAAATAAATCCATTATTTTTTCGGCAGATGGCTGTACTGATAGATTTCTCGTAAAGTATCGATCAAACAATTTCAGATTAATGTTCGTTGAAAGGGTGACATTTTGCAGTAATATATATATATTTTAGGAGCTACAATTCGACCATAAAACTGTTTTAAACCAGTTACTATTGACCAGAAACGACCAGAATTGACCAACAGGAGACACAATATTTCTATGAATTCCATTTCGGATTAAAAAAAAAACATTTCCTTGAACTTTATTTTGTTAAAATATTAAACCAACTCATCACCCAACAGTTCATTCTTTAAATTTATTTTCATTTTGTGTTATTTCCGAAACTTTTTATTTGTTTATACAAATACCATGGCTCTCTGGCACTAGCACACTTGGAAGCCAAATAGTAAACTCAAAATAAATATAAGCTGTTAAGTCGTTTGTGGTTTTCCCGTAGTATAAACTACCTCCTGAGTTTGAGTATACAGACCCAAAATACACAAACAACAATGTAAAAAAATCATTTATACATGTTTGATAACACCTGAGGTGAATCAAATTGTTGACAATGTTTTGTCTGTTTACAATTGTACATACATTCGTATGCATGTTAAAAGCCAAGTGGATTTGAGGAGACAAGGACAGCCAAATGCTGTAGAAAATTATATACTGTTTAATGTCACAAAAGTTAAAAACAAAAAACTTTAAAACAAATTGGAGCATTTTAGGGCCTTTTTATTTATTTTATGTATACGATTTGGCACAGCTTCCATTAAACGATATCGCCCATTTTTCGGTATTTTAAAGGTGTTAGGCGCATTTTCCAGAAGAAAGAGTTGCAATTTAGAATACCAGGTTCTGGGAGACTATGGGTATTTTGAGGCTTCAACCGAAAAGGCTCTATAATGACATTTCGTGATAGTTGGCATGCATCTGCTCAGTATAGGTTCAAGTTTTGATATATCCCCCATCTACAGCCCCCTTCCAATTTGTAGTATTTTTAGGCTTTAGCCGCATTTTCCAATCGAAAAGGCTCGAATTTCACATTTTGGAGGCTTCAAATTAGTTTATATTAAAATTCTAACAGACATATTTATATTGACATAGACTGAGATATGTAACAACATTTGCTATAAATATAAAATTATCGAGCTCCAATATTTTCCTTATTTATGGAATACAAAGGATAGGTATGCAAATAAGTATACCGTGTACCACTACACTATGATTTATATGAACTCTATGTTATGTGTACGTCACCCTGATATGCAATAATTATTTCCGCTCAAAATAAATTACTGTTGATGTATTTTCCTTTTTCAGAGTTTATTTACCTTAGATCACGATTTCATAAAATGAATTAATGTGAAAAGAGCAAATAAACCAACAAATCCACATCTTGTTTAAATGAATTATAATATTAATTAGTTTAAAATGTAATTAATCCGAATTGAAAAGATCTAAAGTAAATACCACCAATTCTACTCTGTGACAAGTGTAAATATTGGTTTTACAATTTGAACAACAATATATTTTTATATAATACAATAAAATGTAATCAATGATATGATGTTAATTATTAACAAAAAGCAACAGCTATATATAAACCAGTAAGGAAAGTAGTAAAATCGGACGGGGCCGACTATATAATACCCTTCGACGACTTAGAAGCAGAAGTAGAAATATTACAAACAAAGTACAGATGAATCGTAACAAATGTCGCATTTTAAAGGACCAGTAAAATGAAATTGGATCCATAAACATGTCATTTTGCAACCTATACTAAAGATTTAATTTAGTCAGATATAGAAGCTATATCTAAATCTGAACCGATTTCATTAAACTTAACACACATCATTCTAGACCTAATTCATTACGCTACGCTAAATTTCGTGCAAACCGAAAAATATTAAGGGACTTTGGTACACCATTTACCTTAAATCGGACGGATATATATGGGAGTCAACTCAGAAAGTGATTCTGTGCATATTTTCAAAAGGAACCATGTGCCTATTTGCACATGGTTCCTTTTACAACAGTGTGGTGAAGGGTACAAAAATCGGACGAGAGAACGAAACTATATATAAATCTGAACCGATTTCAACAAAGCTCGGATCATAAATGTGACATTGTTAACAAAAATACATGGACGGACTCAGAAAGTGTTTCTATGCATATCCCGATTCGTTTTGCCTGTTACAAACATATGCACAAAGACATAATACCCTGTACCACAGTGTGGTGAAGGGTATAAAAGGAGGTTTTATGGGGACTACCCCTTAAAGGGGCGAATATTATTAATTTTTGGGAGGGAGGTTTGTTAGCATAGACGACTACAAAAAACAAAATTACAAAAAAGAATTTGGTTCAAGAACCCCAAAATACCGAAAATTGGGGGGTACCCTTATATGGGACTACCCGAAAAAATTGACCTACCTAATAACAACTCGACGTACTAAATAGTCAATTCGGATGAAAAATACGATCAGAACCCCCAAAATACCAAACATTTGGGGGTACCGTTATATGGGGACTACCAGAAAAACTAGACCTATATTTTAATTTTTAGTGGAGTAATTTGGTACCCAATAAGAAGCCAATTTACAAAATTTCAGAGTATTCAATTATAAAACGAGCCCAAGAACCCGAAATACCGAAAATTGGGGTATTGGGGCTATCCGAAAAAATTGACCTTTATTTATAATTTTTGGTAGGGAGATTTGCTACCCAATAAGAACTCAAAGTACCAAATTTCAGCGCTTTCGGTCGAAAACTGCGATCAAAACCCCCAAAATACCGAAAATTGGAGGTACCCTTATCTGGGGGCTATCCGAAAAAATGGACCTTTATTTATAATTTTTGGTAGGGAGATTTGCAACCCAATAAGAACTCGAAGTACCAAATTTCAGCGAATTCAGTTAAAAACGCGCTCAAGAACCTCAAAATACCGAAAATTTGGGGGTACCCGTATTTGGGAGCTATGCCTAAACGTCAACCGATTTTCTTCAATTTCAATAGTGTTCGTCCTTGGGCCAATTAAGTGACCTGTGCCAAATTTCATCCAAATCGGATCATAAATGCGACCTGTACTTTGTTAACAAAAATACATGGACGGACGGACGATACAGACGGACATGTATAAATCGACTCAGAAAGTGATTCTATGCATATTCTCAAAAGGAACCATGGGTCTATCTCGATTATTTTTGCCTGTTACAATTATATGTACAAAGACATAATACCCTGTACCACAGTGTGGTGAAGGGTATAAAAAGCTACAGATATGTATAAAATTCTCAAACTGTTAGGGTTCAAAGCTATATGAGCCTATACCTAAATTGGGGCCAATATTGATTAGCTAATGATCGATATAACTCAATTTCAAACACAATATTATAGGTTTTTTAGTTTTAAGGAGGTATCATTAAATGGGGGAGATGCTTAAATGCTGGCCGAGCATAGCATTTGTATTATTATTATGCTGGAAATATGTATAACAGCCCTCGTAATCGAATATCATATCCATATTATTAATTTTCTTTACGTTTATTTAAATGTTATTTTAACCCTTTCAGTGTTTTTGTCGAATATATTCGACATTTAAAAATTCTCTCTTTCTTTGCAATTTTTCGGTTATCCCATGTACCGTTAACATTGATGTTTTTGTTTTTGCTGAAAAACAGACAAAACTGTCCGAGGGTTAAAATGAAAATTGCATTTTTTCTAAACTCTATGCCTTTATATGATTTTAAGTACAAAATTGTAGATTTTAATTCCGACAAAAAAATTTTTTGACACTGAAAGGGTTAAGTCCCCTCATTGTCCCTTTAATACGTATGTTTGTGTATGTGTATTTACATTCACTCATTCCCTGTAACCTACCTGTCAACCATTGCATTCGATTTTACAATCCGCCAATTTCTGAAAAATTGTTTTCATTTGCAGGGATTTATTGTCGGGTAAATATTTTTCGAGAAATCTGTGCATATTTATTGTGTACCGAACAACCGACGGACAGACACATGTCAAAGTTGTTGCCATGGTTGTTGAAGTGGATGCATACCGACACATACATAGATCGACGAACAACTGACTAAGTGGCTGGTTGACTCACTGGGCGCTTGATTAATATTTGTCCACAACCATATTGACAATGGCGGATTGTCACCAATTGCTATCACATAAATTGCATTCGATATGAAAATGTAAACATTTTACAGATGAGCGAACATGTCAAAAATGTAACGTAATATGTGCATATGTCTGTATTGAGAAATTGTATTCACATCATTTGATGTGGAAATGCGGAACAATAAACGAATATCAACACACATAACTGATAGATAGTTTCAATTTGAATAAGTGGTCAGAAGATATATTTTATATGGAGTTATGACGATGTAAAAAAGTTTGAGAGCATATTGACAATGATGTTTGTGAGTACAGACACTTTGTCAAAAAAGAAAGGAACGAATGAGAGGAAATTGTTTATATAAATAACTTTTAATAATGAAATGTGCCAAATCTCC
>NW_026873932.1:0-15458 GCF_032173495.1 Musca vetustissima
GAATGATATATAGCGATTTTGTTGTGCCAATTATAGAGGCTTTAGTGCACCATTTACATAAAATCGTACGAAAATATATATGGGAGCTATATCTAAATCTGAACCGATTTTCACGAAACTTTGCACACATTATTCTAGACTTAATTCAGTCCGCTTTGCCAAAATCGAATGATTTTCAGGGGTTTGGTGCACCATTTACCTAAAATCGGGCGAAACTATATATGGGAACCGATTTTCACGAAACTTTGCACACATTATTCTAGACTTAATTCAGCCGCTTTGGCAAAATCGAATGATTTTCAGGGGTTTGGTGCACCATTTACCTAAAATCGGGCGAAACTATATATGGGAGCTATATCTAAATCTGAACCGATTTTCACGAAACATAGCATACATTATTCTTGACCTAATTCACTATTCTATACCAAATTTCGTGCAAATCGAAAGATATATAGGGACTATTTACATTAAATCGGACACAAATATATATATATATATATATATATATATATATATATATGTGGGAGCTATATCGAAATCTGAACCTATTTTCATGAAACTTAGCACAATCATTCTAGACTTAATTCAGTACGCTATGCCAAAATTCATGCAAATCGAATGATATATAGCGACTTTGGTGTACCAATTACCTAAAATCGGGCGAAACTATATATGGGAGCTATATCTAAATCTGAACCGATTTTCATGAAACTTAGCACACATTATTCTTGACCTAATTTAGTAGGCTATACCAAAAAATTTCTTGCAAATCGAAAGATATATAGGGACCATTTCATGCATAAATCGACTCAGAAAGTTATTTTATGCTTATTCTCAAAAGGAACCATGGGTCTATCTCGATTTCTTTTGCCTGTTACAAACATATGCACAAAGTCATAATACCCTGAAACACAGTTTGGTGAAGGGTATAAAGAGGACAAATGTATGTACAGTACTAATTTGTGTATACAGTCCAAATTATTTAAATCGCTTCGTGCTCAAATTTTACGAATTATGTCATCAGTAATGTGTACAGTACTAATTTTTGTATACAGTCCAAATTATTTAAATCGCTTCGTGCTCGAATTGTACGAACTCTGTCATCAGTATCATCTTTTTGATTCAGATACTTCCACCTTTATCATTTTCATAACAACAAATTGGGAATTGGCAACACCTACATAAAGGTGGTTTATGAACTTAGTAAACATCTGTGGTTTGTATATTTACTAACACTTTGCTATAATTGTCAATTCCAATTCTTTGCTATAATGGCCAATTCTGATCTAAAAAGGGGGCAATTTGTATGGGGGCTACTGTTTCCCCTGCCCCCATCAAAAAATTAAGTACCCTATGTTACCACAAATGTACTCAAAAATCGACTGTGAAAATTTCATGAAAATCCGTTCAGTAGTTTAGGAGTCTATAGCTAACACTGATCAATGAGATTTATATTTATAAACAAAAAACAACCTTACCTTTTTATTCAAAATATCACTACATATTGTAAAAAAAAATAATAAACAAACAAACTCCAAACTGAACTAATGTTTTTCAATGAGATTTATATTTATAAACAAAAAACAACCTTACCTTTTTATTCAAAATATCACTACATATGGAGTATGTAAAAAAAAAAAAATAATAAATCTCGAAATAATCAAACTATAATGATGGAACAAACAAACAAACAGAAATTGATTTTTATATATCCGCATGTTATTGAAGCCAAATGAATATTTAATTAATATTATTATTTTTGTATTTAATTTTTTTTAGTATTTTATTTATTTCATTTTAAAGATTAAATAATACAAAAACATGTCAATTTGTTTGTTGTTATACCCATTGTTTTTATACAAAATACAATTAACTACGCTATTTCACAACATGTTGTTAGACTACATTACAAATATTACATATGTATTGGTTGGTATTGGTTAATAAGATATATTATATATATTTATAGATATTTACATTACTTTTACATACTAAAGGTCATACCTTTACGGATTCACACATTTTTTTTCACGTTTACCAAAAAACCAAAATTAAAAAATAAAAAAATAATAAATCAAGCCTAGCAATATTTTTTATAATTTTTTTTTTGTTTTTTTTTATTATTTTTTTAAATCAACAAAAAATATTTATCCACATGATTAACTACTTTTCTTTCGCTTAAAAATACAATTTGTTGTAATAGCAATTATTATTTTAAAAAAATATATATAAACAATTTTTATATATGTATATGATTAGATAGTGCTGGAAGTAAGTGTGTTTGTTTTTTTTTTGCTTTCTTTTAATACCAAAGATCAGGGGACTAAGAAGTGATCACAATTTTTTTTTGGAGCTTGGCTGTTTCGTTTTTAGAGGGAAGAAAAAATTTAAAGGATTTCCAAAATGGTGTTCTGGAAGGGGAGGGGTAAATTTATAGGTGTCATCTAAGAGTTACAACATTTCTTTTAGCTTTTTTGTTTTGTTTTCTCGTTAAGGGTTCTATGGCACAAGCTTTTTAAATCCCGCACCTTCTTGACCAAGTTTGAGCTCTTCATAGATTGTTGGGTTCACTTCATTGCACTGGGTGTGTGAATCTACGCCATACAGACTTGAGGTTTTATTGGCTGCTCCATTACCACTACTATGCCCATCACCGGCACCAATCACAACTCCGCCGTTTGTCCCCACTCGGGTCGTCATGGTGGCAGGCGTTGTCGTATTTGTTGTTGTTGTCAAATTGGTTGAGGCGGCTGGTGCCCGACTAAAGTTACCATTGCCATTAGTATGCGTCAGGGCGGATGTTACAGTTGGTAACTAAGCGTGAGTATATTATTAAGTTGCAAGAAAAAAGGGAGGATTTTTGATTATTTTCGGTTTGCCATACACAGAAGGATTTTTCAGCACACATACACACAACCACATATGCACATACGTGTGTTCATTGAGTTAGGCATTTAGCGTGACAGGAAAAGAAAAATACAAAAAATAAAATAAATACAAATAAATATAAGTGAATTGTTTAAGAAAAAATTTATGACAAAAACACACAAAGAAGAATAAAAGAATGACAAGAAGTAAATAAGTAAGCAAACAGGCGAGCCACCATAAATTTATATTTGAAGCAGCACAATTGTTGTTGTTGTATCAGCAACAAACTAAGCTGCCATTGTCAAAATAATACGAACGCCCACAGAATCACCCAACCAAAAATAGTAAGAAATCCTTAAACAGTGGATCACAAAAGAGTGCTTCAATTTGGACATAATCTAATTGAATTTACTAATAAATGTCTAGACACATCACAACCTACAACAACAACAAAATGAGATTGAGTATTGCAAAATAATGACCTTAATATAGGTCATGTCAAGTTCAAGGCATCTTAATACATTATTTTGTTCATATTCAAGAATATAAATATTTTATGGTTATTGTTATTTGAAAAGAGCTTTGTTGTTGTATGAGTATGAATGAAATAATAAAATTTCAATTAGTTTTTAACCCATTTTATCTAAATAATTATATTAAAATTTATTCAATTTAGATGTTTTGCATTTAAAATGGGGTCATACGTTTTATGTGCTCGTTTCAACCAATTCCTACCAACAACTAAAAACCAGTATTTATTGTTGTGTCACCCAGTAATGAGTGAATAAATATCAAAGCATACTTTCAGGCGCATATTTTGCTTATGTGTAGTCAAATAATAAAATAATTTTAAAATATTAAAATAACTGTTACAAATGAACCATTATCATACGAATGCATCGATTTGGAGCCGTTTGCATCTTTCAGTATACACAGGATTCACAAATATTTCATCTTATGCAAAAAATGTATCAAATTGAAAACCATGTTCGAATGTTTTAATGTCTGTGTTGAAATTGCCGACAATTTTGTGGATTAGACCAAGAGCCTAGTAGATCTTTGGACTTTATTTAAGTGTACACAGTTAAAAAACAAATCGTTTACATGCAGTTAAAATTTTTAAACTACATTTTATAAGGAATGTAGCAAACTGAGTAGGACGATTGCCTCTATCTTAGAACTTCGTATATTTGCTTAAGTTGTGTGAACTGAAGTTGATTTTAAGACGCTACAGTTTTAGACTGATATTCTGATTCGATTGTTCGTCATATCAAGGTGTTTATATCCTTATTAGACTGAAGGCTATAGGATTTTCAAACTCAAAACACGACATTAACGTAACTATGCTAAAAAGTGGTCCCAAATATTACATTGCAGACAATTCGCTATATTATAATTTATTCAATACTGATAATTTGGGGCTTGTTGGTTTTCTAAACCAAATACCAGTAAGAAAAGTGGTAAAATCGGACGGGGCCAATTATATGATACCCTTCACCACTTTGAGCATGTTCAACAGATGCATCCTAACATATGTCGCATTTTTGAAGGACCATTGACAGGAACTTGGTTGAGTGCGTTTTTCAACTGAATTCGCTGAAATTTGGTACTTTGGTAGCAAATCTCTCCACTAAAAGTTATAAATATATGTCCACTTTTTCGGATAGCCCCCATATAAGGGTACCCCCAATTTTGCGGTATTTAAATCGCATTTTTCGACCGAATTTGCTGAAATTTGCTACTTTGAGTTCTTATTGGGTAGCAAATCTCCCTAATAAAAATTATAAATATATGTCAATTTTTCGGATAGCCCCCATATAAACGTAGCCCCAATTTTCGGTATTTTGAGGTTTTTCAAGCAAATTCAAATATGGTAACAAATCTCCATCCCAAAAATTAGTAATATGTGCACATTTTAGGGGTATTCCAAATATAACCCCCATTTTATATTAAAATAGTTATCAGTTCTGTTCCGCGTTTTGGGTTGGGTTCTAAGTCTTTGTTGTAATCATTCTACCTGAGGAGGATATCGAGATAAAAATTAGAACGTGAGGTTCGAGAATAAACTATATAAAACCTGTGGTGATGGTCTTATATAACTTCAACCTCTAAATTGCAGTATTTTGGGGATGTTCCGTCCTACAATGCATCGTCAATATCGGTCCACTTTTCGGTGTTTTTAGGAAAAATATCCATAACAATTTCTGAAATTATTATTTCAAGTATATCGGCAGGCATCTCCTTCATATAATGATAATTCCTAAAGGGAAGAATTGAGATACATAACAAAAATATTGGGTTCGAAATTTACATATATCGGTCATTAATTTGGCATAGCCCTCATATAATGATAACCTTAAATATTCGCTAATTCCAACACTATGTAATCAATATTGGTCCCCCTTTAGGCATAGCCTCATATAACTTTGCTATCTAAATTGCAGTAGTTTGAGGATTTTATACTCTATCATGCGTTATTAGTATCAGTCCACGCTTTAGGGTTTTCAGATTATAGGAAAAATCCCCATTAAAAAATGCTGAAATTTTTATTTGGTGTATATAATGGTTTACATAAATCCGTTTGTTGCATTATCGGTATAGGTCCTTTTTGGTATTTTTCCATTTAAAGTATCTGTCTACATATGGTGGAGGGTATCCAAAGTTCGGCCCGGCCGAACTTAATGCTTTGTTCACTTGTTTTGTTTTCAACCTCCCAAACTAAAGAAAATTTGTCATTTTTGGTAAGAATATTTCCTATCCAATGCTAAACCGCCAAATTGATCGGCCAATTGAATTATTGAGAAAAAATTTCGTAGGTAAATTTGGGTCGGCCGATTTGACATCAAGATCGTATATGTAAACTACAATCACGCTGATTCAGACTTGAATCATTCACTAGATAAGATAATATTTGAATTATAAAAGTGAAAGTCGTGATTGAATGTGAAGTAAAATGGATTTTTATGTGTCGATATCATCACGAATTTGGGAGCATTACTTCATCATGGCATACTTATGGAAGGTAGTCTAATTTAAGAAATAAATAATGACAATCCTTTTTAACACTAGATTGCCGACGGCAGTCATTTTGACCGTTTTTCAATTTCAAGTACAAAGAAAATTGTGTATATTATGACCCAGCTTTTTAAAAATTGGTGACTTTTTGTACCACATAGAACTACGTTTATTAATCATAGTAGCTGCTTCCTCCCCTCTTTCATTCCCGGTATTCACATGTGATATACCTATATTGCCTAAAAGCGGTCATTTTGACCTTTTGTGAAATATTAAATAATCAAACTACTTTTATTTTTGTATAAAGTAAATTTCTTATATGACCAGATCAGTACAACAACATCGAAGCCCGTTTGCTACTCTAGAAACACAAATGAACATACAAATCGGGAAAAATAAATTTTATATTTCCAGTCGATTTCACTCTTAGAGTAAAGACTTCCTCTTTTTCGAACATTTTGTCCGCGTTCTTATTTTTCAAAAGGG
Organism: Musca vetustissima; assembly: GCF_032173495.1. Classification (NCBI taxonomy): domain Eukaryota; kingdom Metazoa; phylum Arthropoda; class Insecta; order Diptera; family Muscidae; genus Musca; species Musca vetustissima. The sequence goes on from NW_026873932.1 coordinate 6,370, forward strand.
GAAACTCGATAGCCCTACAACCGAAAACAAATAATAACAACATTTTGTATGATTGTAAATAATGTGAAAAATATTAAAAAAATAGTTTAAAAAATTTCTTTACACAATAAAAATTCTTTCAAAATTCCCGTCTTTCTAGTGTTAATATGGAATTCATATATGGGCAATATTGCCAATTTTTTAACATAGCTGAAGCGGAGGTTCACCCCTTTATAACTCGGGAACTACTTAAGTATATGAACAAAAGTGAATAGTTTTGGGTTAATTGATCTGTCGTTGCAAACTGTTCATGATATTGACCTCCAAACTTTATTTTGGTGGAAGCTGTGTCTACTTTAATGTAAAAAAATGTGTAAAAACAGGTTGAGGCGAACCAGTTTTTTTATGTTCTCTATCGATTTGTGACTACGCCAGTCATTGCACGGTCTTCGTGTCAAAATAAAACTAGAAGCCAACAAAATGGGGACTACGCCCCTTATGTATAATTTTTCAAAATTTTCACTGCATCTACCTTTAAATGATGCTGACATTTTGAAGCTCGATTTTGAGTGTTTTTTTTAATTTTACTTCTAGCTTTAATACGCAAACAGGAAGTTATAAAAATCGATTATAAGATTATTGTAGTCGCGAATCTGCGTAATTTGATATGTATTTTGTGTATGTAGTATGCACAGCTTCAGAGTAATACTCATCCGAAGGTGCGAATTTTGTGCGATCAAATTTCTAAAAAACCTATTTTTCGGGCCAAATTTTTAGATCTGTCAACTGAATGATATGGGTACCCGCGATCATAAAGGTTTTTTACGTTTCGGATGATATAAAATCTTCTTGGTGAAAATCCATCTACTAGAACGGCGGGAACTGGCCTTCAAAAACACGAAATTTGGCAAAAAATGTTTTTGAAAATATCGCGGATTTATTTGCGTTTTCTGTGTTTCATTTCCGCTTCAATAAATGACCTCATGCGGATTTTGATCTTTCTCGAAAAGAGAACTTTAAAAACTTCAGCCGAAAGAGAGATGTACGCAATTTATCTCAAAAATAGATTTTGCTGGCACATCCATGGTTCTTAATGGACCACATTGAAATGGTATAGATCGATGTATTTTTTTAGGGTGCACACCGAAATCGGATGCGCGTTAATGGCATATGGTGTTTTCGGAAATTATTCGCGTTTTAAGATTTTTTGGGTACTTCGATGTAACGTGCGGCACATCTTAGCCGTCAAATGAAATTTCGCAAAATATGTATGGATTGGAAGATAAACTTCAGTACTTCCTGGAAACCGCATGCGCATCAAATGATTTTGAGAATTACGCGATTTAGACGCAATTTATCTCAAAAATAGTGTGAGCTGGCACATCCATGGTTCTTAATGGACCACATTGAAATCGGTATAGATCGATATATTTTTTTAGGGTGCACACCGAAATCGGATGCGCGTTAATGACATATGGAGTTTTCGGAAATTATTCGCGTTTTACGATTTTTTGGGTACTTCAATGTAACGTGTGGCACATCTTAGCCGTCAAATGAAATTTCGCAAAATATATATGGATTGGAAGATAAACTTCAGTACTTCCTGGAAACCGCATGCGCATCAAATGATTTTGAGAATTACGCGATTTACACGCAATTTAAAATGTATATTTCATAATATTTTTTTATTTTAAGATTTATTCCTATTTATAGAATTCTAAGATTTATCGGAAGGGTCTTGATAAAATCCGGAAGGCGTATACTTATACACAAAAAGTGATTATTATATATGTCAATTTTTCGGCGAAATTCGGGTAAAATAGCAGAATAACCCCAACATTTTTTTCTGAAATTTCTTGTATACAATTAAAAAAATAAATATGATGACATTATTTTTTCGAACCAAAAAAAAAATATTTTTCCTCAATATCTTGTTTTGTTGTCGCTGCGATTTAGAAACCGCTACATGGACTTGTGTGATTTTGATATCATTTGATTCATCATGGTGTTTAGATTATGTAGATATTTTCAAATTAATTTTTAGGTGTGTGTATGTCATTAACATAATGAAAATATTGATGTAATCTGCTATATTTTTTTATTTTTCTTATATTTCGCGAATATGTGCAACTTTATTGTGATTGTTATAATATATTCATATTCTTATTTTACGGAGGAAGATATATATCAACGTTTTTGGTCAATATAATAAACGGCGTAATTTTAAGATTTTTTTCTTATGCCCAAAATTAAAACCTCGATAACTTTTGCGCGCATCAACCAAAAATTTGATCGCGAACGGTTTCGGAGTCAGAACATTTTTCTCTATATGTATACCAAAAATCATTGCTATGCCACAAAAACAAAAAAGCGGATTTTTTGAAAATGGAATATTAAAAAATTGGCAATATTGCCCATATCTATTTCAAATAAAATGAAAAATAAATTCCATGAAATTTTACGAATATCTATTGGCATATTTTCAATAAATTAAACGAAATATATTTTCTAAAGCTGAGCATTGCTCTCAAGATTTAACCATGATTGTTTTAACTTATATTTATAAGTTTTAGAGGCAGGGAACTTCAAAATATTCATAACTATAAATAATTTAGCAATTTCTTGCCATTGTACACATGATATACGTATATTTCGAAGGAAGATATTTTCATTTAATATTTCAAAGCTGAATACTGTCAAAGCCAAATTTATGAATAAATTGGGAACATTTGACTGCATGAGACTACCTTGCATAATTATGCCATGTTGCTTCATATATTTAAATTAAAAGAAGTTTCCCTTGTTTACAATATCAACCACAATCTCATAGAAATTTCGAATTACAACTCACACAAATTCCCTCCACTTAACTCTACATTTAACCTACAATTTAACATATTTAGCCTTTTATGATCCACTGTTGGTTGAGCTTCTCTGTTTCATCTTTCCTTGGGACCTTTTGCAACTGATTTCACTCATTTTATGTTTGCTTTTGTTTTTCGACTTTAAAACACACAACACGTCGTACAACATAACACCAAAAAAACAACAAGTTACTTTGATACAATAAATCCAATTTTGTTGTTTAGCTTGGCTTTTATTTACTTTCCTTATTTTATTCATTCTTTCATGCATTTTGTGTGTGTGGTGTGTTAAGTATGGCTGCCTGTGTATGTGTGAAGGCAGTGTTTTTGTGGTAATTTTTGTAAGAAACATTTACTCATAACTCTTACCTGTACTTGTTCTAAACCTCGAGTGTATGTTGGATTCTCAAATGCCACTCCAGTGGCTGCCTTACCATTTGCTCGATGTCGTCTGTAGAAAATAATGGCGGCGGCTGCTAACAGCACCGCCAAAATGCTGGCAACGATGCCGCTTATCGTGCCCACAGCATTCGAGTATAATGTTGTCGCGGAGGTAACATGATGCTCGCCAAGTGTGAATTTTATCGGTTCCGTTAAAACACTGGCACCTGGAAAAGTGGGAAAAACAAAGAAAACAGGAAAATTAACGAACGAGTGTAGTGTGTGGCAGTGATATGAAATGGTGGGACCACAAAACGAAACATGGTAATAAAATATGGGCTACCAGAGTGTAGACATAATAAATATGTTGCCTAAAAGTAGGCAACATATTTTAAAGTTTATATAACCTAACGATTAAAAATTTAGTTTTTTCTTGATTAAAATTCTTGATTAAAATTCTATTTTCTTTCCAAACTGATCTAGAACTTTATATTGAAATTTAATTTAAAACTGGATCAATCAGTTTGCATATTTCATACAATTTCTAACAAACCCCACATTCACTTGTCTAAATAAATCTAAGTGGCAAGTGCCAGCCACTTAAGATGTTCACGTTTAAGGTCATGGTGAGCTGGCACATCCATGGTTCTTAATGGACCACATTGAAATCGGTATAGAAAGATATATTTTTTTAGGGTGCACACCGAAATCGGATGCGCGTTAATGACATATGGAGTTTTCGGAAATTATTCGCGTTTTACGATTTTTTGGGTACTTCAATGTAACGTGTGGCACATCTTAGCCGTCAAATGAAATTTCGCAAAATATATATGGATTGGAAGATAAACTTCAGTACTTCCTGGAAACCGTAACCTAACGATTAAAAATTTAGTTTTTTCTCTCATTGATTAAAATTTTATTTTCTTTCCAAACTGATCTAGAACTTTATATTGAAATTTAATTTAAAACTGGATCAATCAGTTTGCATATTTCATACAATTTCTAACAAACCCCACATTCACTTGTCTAAATAAATCTAAGTGGCAAGTGCCAGCCACTTAAGATGTTCACGTTTAAGGTCATGGTTACCCAAAATCCTTTCATTATTTCTCGTACATAAATTTTCCAATTTCGTGCACACCTTCAAAGCAAACAAACCCACACACATATACACATCACTCACTTATGCACTAGTGCATACTTCATTTCAACTTACCATAGATATTGCCAGCTTTCACAACCAACTCGTATAAGACATCCTTTTTGAGACCATCTATATTCACACTGGTTTCCTTGACGTCAATGCGTCTCACCTCACTGCCTATTAGTGGCGGAGCCGTGATATTACCACCAACACCTCCCATTGGCATGCTTGTTGCATTATTATTCAGCATTGTTGGCTCGAGAACCGCAGCGGCACCGCTAACACCAGCACCGCCATTTATTGTCTCGCTAGATGTCACATCGTTACCAATTATGGCCGCTTCATGGTAGAAAATGCGATAGCCATCTACAGCATTGGGATTTTTGGTTGGTGGATCCCATCTGTGGGAATAGACAATGATGGAAAAACAAAAATAACGAATGAATGCATGGAAAGAAAGTAACATCAAATGTTTGTCGTTGTTGTTGTAAAGATATACGCAAATGTACTAAAACTTGAATATATTATATACATACTCTATACACATATACGTGGGAAATATAGGTGTGTAGAGATAATTAAGGCTTAGGCTTATAAAGGCCTCAATAAAGTACGACAAAAAACCTCCTTGACCGAAAAAAAACTTAGCCATCAGCATGACATTTCCTCAATCTAGTATTGTAAATATTTACGTATAACTCCAAACTTCCGAGTAAATACAACAGCATGATTGGTATCAATTTAAAAGTCAAACAATTCTTTGGATATATTGTCAACTTCTCCAGGCTATATCCTTCAATATTAACCTATCATTAGCAAAAATAATAGGGTTCTTCTTGGCCAGAATCTGTCGTGACGATTGGTCCATAATTATCGCACGTATTGTGTTTACAAATTATAATGGGCAGATGGACATACAAGTCTAGATCGACTCAGCTAGTCGAGATATTACGATCGGTATACTAGGACTAGGTCTAGGACCAATATTTGGCGGCGTTACAAACTCTTGGGGCCATAAAAAACTATAATACTGTGATACGCTTAAACAACGGCGACACGCGTCGCTTAATGGCGGTTCGTAGGTTCTTCCCCTGGCTTATCTTTTCATTGCAAAACTTCGGTAATTAAGCTCGACTCGAAAGAAATAAAAGTGGCTTAAAAAAGGAGAGAAATAATAACATTGTACAACAACCCGAAGGTAGTATGAAAGAGTCCTGGCCCTAAAGGAAAGGATAGTCTATACTGCCTGCGTAAGGTTCTACTGATGGTATTATTGGTTTCTGTAATCATTCCGATATCTTGAAGAATATATTAATATTAACCTGAAGTAGAACCAATGAAGTTCCCAGACTCTTTTGTTGGGCGTTCATAGAGTGTAAACGGCTTCCTAGTAGATTTTTATAGGTCTATGTTTTTAAATATTTGCAAGAATTTTCTGATCGAAATTTTATCATTTTGGAGTTCCTCGTATAACAATTTTCAATATAGGTTCATACTTTTCAATATAGGTTCCCCTCCGCTATGGCTGTAAGTTTTCGCATAAATATATAGCGTAACTCCAATTTTATTGTGGTGGCGTGATACAGGGGATAGTGTACCACACTACAAAACAATGGCACCCAGGTTCGAATCCCAGAGAAAGAAACAAATTTTGAGAGAAATTGGCACCCATATTCGAATTGCAGATTTTCGAAGACGAAACAAAGGACGAACCCTATTGAAATTGGGAAAAATCGGTTCAGATTTAGATATAGCTCCCATATATATTTTCGTCCGATTTAAGGTAAATGGTGCACCAAAGACCCTATATATCTGACGATTTGCACGAAATTTGGCATAACGTACTGAATTGAGCCTAGAATTATGTCTGCCAAGTTTCGTGAAAATCGGTCGCGATTTAGATATAGCTCCCATATATAGTTTCGTCCGATTTCAGGTAAATGGTGCACCAAAGTCCCTATATATCCTTCGAGTTGCACGAAATTTGGCTTAAAGTACTGAATTGAGCCTAGAATGATGTCTGCCAAGTTTCGAGAAAATCGGTCCAGATTTAGATATAGCTCCCATATATAGTTTCGTCCGATTTCATGTAAATGGTGCACCAAAGTCCCTATATATCTTTCGATATGCACGAAAGTTAGTATAACGTACTGAATTGAGATGTCGGCCAAGTTTCGAGAAAATCGGTCCAGATTTAGATATAGCTCCCATATATAGTTTCGTCCGATTTCATTTAGATTACATAGTGTAGAAATTAGCGAACATATGTCAATTTCGAACCCAATATTTTTGTTTTGTGTCTCAATTTTGTTCCTTCAGGAGGTATAATTATATGGGGGAGATGCCTAAATGCTGGCCGATATATTTCATTAACGTCAGGTTCGAGTTTTTTATCACGATTTCCTTAGAAAGCGGAATGATTACAACCGATGACTAGATCGTCTTAGAATTCCATAATTTGTAGGGTAAAACTGACTATTTCAAGTAACGATTATCCGCTATACTATGGTAGAATATGCCTAGATGGGAAAACCGTTACACACGGAACTAATCAGCTAACAATTTTAATATAAAAAGGGCGTTATATAGGAATAACCCCAAAAAGGGGCGAATATTAATCACTTTTGGTAGGAAGAGTTTTTACCATATGCGACTACAAAATACAAAATTTCAGCGAATTCGGTTGAAAAACGCGCTCAAGAACACCAAAATACCGAAACTTGGGGGTGCCCTTATGTGGAGCCTTGCCAAAAAATGAACCTATGTTTATAATTTTTAGTGAAGAAATTTGGTACTCAATAATAACCCATTGTACCAAATTTCAGCGAATTCGTTTGAAAAATGCTCTCAAGAACCCCAAAATATCGAAAATTGGACGGTACCCTTATGTGGAGCCTTGCCGAAAAAATGAACCTATATTTATAATTATTAGTGGAGACATTTGGTAGCCAAAAAGTACCCAATGTACCAAATTTCAGCGAATTCGATTGAAAAACGCGATCAAAAACCCCAACATATCGAAAATTGGGCGGTACCCTTATATGGGGCTATCCGAAAAAATTGACCAATATTCATAATTTATTGTGGATAGATTTGGTACCTATAAATAACTCAAAATACTAACTTACAGCCAATTCCGTTGAAAAATACGATCAAAACCACCAAAATAACGGAAATTAGGAGGTACCGTTATATGGGGGCTACCAGAAAACGTAGACCTATATTTATAATTTTCTGTGGAGACATTTAGTACCCAATAAGAACCCAATGCACCAAATTTCAGCGAATTTGGTTCAAAAACGTGCTCAAGAACTCCAAAATACCGAAAATTGGGGTGTACCGTTATATGGGAGCTATGCCTAAACGTGGACCGACAAAAGACAACCCTATGCAAAATTTTAGCACCATATCTCAATTCGGAAGGACATGGCTAGATCGTCTTAGAATTTTACCTTGATCAAGAATATATATATATATATATATATATACTTAATAGGATCGGAAATGAATATTTCGATGAGTTACAAACGGAATGACAAAATTAATATACCCTCCATACTATGGTGGAGGGTGTAAAAAACTTCCAAGAAAACTGAAGTAGGACAACACTGATACTATTCACTGCTCTACTACAGCTGTCATTGTTTTTTTTTTTTTCTTCTTTAATAACCCTTACATAAACGTACTGTTTAATTTTGTTTGACGATTTTTTGGATGGATTTTCAGGCTAAGTGACTGTGTTTGGCTTTTCAGGTTCTTGGAATGCGAAAAAATAGGAGTAGTATAGTCGGACTGAACTGACTATATAATAACCTTCACCACTTTGGGTATATTCTAAATATGTATCCTAACAGACGTCGTCTATTTCTAAATCTGAACCGAATTTTACGAACCTTGTCTGAGATTAATTTATATTAACTTCAGTAAATTGTACAAAATTGTATGCCAATCGGACAAACATTCGGTCTTTAAAAAAATCGGAAGAAAATATATATGAACCGATTTCACATACGGCAATCTATACTTAATTGGGTACGCTGTGCAAAATGTCTCAATCGGGCAAATATTGTGACTTGGGTGAACTTTTGGGGTGCTACATGTAAATCTGAACCGATTTTCTCCAAGTAGATTAGAAGAACAAGACTGTCCAACTTTTCATCTCAGTCGTATTAGATATTCATAATTCGACTCAGATAATGATTCTGTGAAAATTCTCAAAATGAACCATGGGTCTATACCCCGTACCACAGTGTGGTGAAGGGTATCAAATCCTAGAAATACTGGCAACATCTGTGCAAAGTTTCATACCCTTTATCTTAATTATTGCGATCTCTATCGTGATTTCAACAGACGAATATGGCTAAATCGACATAGAATTTTGGAATATATACTGTATGGGGTCTTCGATGGTTATTTCGAGGTGGTGTAGGGTACAAAAAAGGAACGAGGGCCACTAAAACATTAGTTTTTAACGCGTTAACATAATCTTCTGGAGATGAAAATCGTTGATCAACACCTCGTAGTTCGAGCCATTGTATAAGCTTGTCCTGTTACTCTTTTTATTGTCTTTCAAATTTCTCCGCAGACTTCAACAAAACAAATTAGAATTGACCACATACTTTGCTTAAGAGGAATAGTCGTCAATTCTACCGAAGTAGCAGGCGACCATTTGCTTCGAAGTGTTTCTTCCAGGAATAACTCACGGTACAATACTATCTGGT
>NW_026873933.1:0-15213 GCF_032173495.1 Musca vetustissima
TGTTAGCAATACCTACAAATGTTTCAAACGTAAACAACGAAAGAAATGAAGCCATCAATTCTAAATGTGAATGGATGGATGGAGCATAAATGGAAATTGTTTGTTAGCTCTAAACTGGAGGGGCACAAACAAACAGAAGCACATACACACACATGCACTCATACGCTAGCAGGCAATTGACATACATGGACATATGGATAACTACAAATGTGTGTATGAATGAAATTCGGGATCTGAGAATGTGTTAGTGGTTGTTGGTGTTACTTGTTCTTGTTGTTGTTTATGTGTTACGAGTGTGCGTGTGTGTTTGTTTTGCCGTGTACAACGACAGCATAAATAGTGTGGCGAATACTCTGAATCGAGGATGAGCTGGGATTAGTTGCAGCAGCAGAATCGGCTATTCAATTGGGAATGGGGGGCAATTAGGATATGGCACACTCACACAAGAAGTAGAAAATAAATGTTAGACCTATTTTTACCACAGGGGAATTTAGTTTGGTAATAAGATTTTCTGTTAAAGACATGACTATTTTCGTTAAGCCGTCCATAAGAAATATCTGTTATTAAATTACCGTATTTTAGCCTGAATTTATTTTTAATTTTTTTTTGTCATATCTTTAAGTTGTTAAAGCGAGAAATTTCTACTGAAGGGAAGAGAAGACTAGTCGTAAGGTATTCTTCCATATGAAGAAGACCCGTGATATCAAATATGTGAAATACCGGAGGTCTTCTATGTGGAGACGACTTGTGGTACAGAATAGTTGAATATGAGGAATAACGTTGGCCTGCTATAATAATAAAAAAAAATATAAAAATATTTTTTTGTAATACCTATTAAGGCGTGGATTTTTTAAAAATATATTTTTTAGTACCTATTAAAAGTTGGATTTCTTAAAATTATTTTGTGAGTACATATTAAAGTTGGATTTCTTAAAAACAGTTTTTTGAGTACCTATTATGGCGTGAATTTCTTAAAAATAATTTTTGGAGTACCTTTTAATATGTCGATTTTTTAATTTTAAAATATTTTTTGTATTACCTTTAAAAAAATATTTGTTGGAGTACATTTTAATGGGTGGTTATGTTGTCAGGGTATTATAGCTTTGTGCAGCCCCAAGAGTTTGTAACGCCGCGAAATATTGGTCCTAGACCCACCTTTAAGTATACCGATCATGTCATATCTCGTCAAGCTGAGTCGATCTAGACATGTGTGTCCATCCGTCCGTCTGTCCATTATAATTTGCAAACACGATACAGGTCACCGTTATGGACCAATATTCACGAAATTTTGCATGTAGGATGGGTTCAGTCCAATGATGACCCCAGTTGTTTTTCGTAAAGATCGCTTAAGGGGACCCCCCCCATTCTCGAGGTCAAAATTTTTGTTGACTTAATTCCAATCTACACTAATTCAAGAATGTCCCTGCAAAATTTCAAGTTAAAATCTCAAGAACTCTTGAAGATATAGCCGATTTATTGTGTCAGCATAAAGTGACGGCTAAAGGGCTTCTCAAACTTTAAACGCGTTTTTCTCTAAACATTTTTTTGCGAATTGCGGGCACGATAACTCAAAAACTAATAACCCAATCGATTTCAAATTTTTACACGTTTCTCTGTGAGTGTATAGCTATCGTATGAACTAGGATAAAGCCAATAGGTGAAGATCTTCCTTATTTTTATACCCTTCACCACACTGTGGTACAGGGTATTATGTCTTTGTGCATATGTTTGTAACAGGCAAAAGGAAACGAGATAGACACATGGTTCCTTTTGAGAATATGCATAGAATCACTTTTTAAGTCGATTTATGCATGTCCGTCCGTCCGTCCGTCCGTCTGTCCGTCTGTCCGTCTGTCCGTCTGTCTGTCCATGTTAAATTGTAAACAAAGTACAGGTCGCATTTATGATCCGAATTGGATGAAATTTGGCATAGGTCACTTATTCGGCCTAAGGACGAACCCTATTGAAATTGGGAAAAATCGGCTCAGATTTAGATATAGCTCCCATATATATATTTAACCGATTTAATGTAAACGGTCCCTATATATCTTTCGATTTGCACGAAATTTGGTATAGCCTAATCATTTACGTCTAGAATGATGTCTGCCATGTTTCATGAAAATCGGTCCAGATTTAGATATAGCTCCCATATATAGTTTCGTCCGATTTCATGTAAATGGCGCCCCAAAGTCCACATATATCATTCGATTTGCACGAAATTTGGTACAGCCTAATCATTTAGGTCTAGAATGATGTCTGCCAAGTTTCATGAAAATCGGTCCAGATTTAGATATAGCTCCCATATATAGTTTCGTCCGATTTCATGTAAATGGTGCACCAAAGTCCACATATATCTTTCGATTTGCACGAAATTTGGTACAGCCTAATCATTTAGGTCTAGAATGATGTCTGCCAAGTTTCGTGAAAATCGGTCCAGATTTAGATATAGCTCCCATATATAGTTTCGTCCGATTTCATGTAAATGGTGCATCAAAAGTCCCTATATATCTTTCGATTTGCACCAATTTTGGCATAACGTACTGAATTGAGCCTAGAATTATGTCTGCCAAGTTTCGTGAAAATCGGTCCAGATTTAGATATAGCTCCCATATATAGTTTCGTCCGATTTCAAGTAAATGGTGCACCAAAGTCCCTATATATCTTTCGATTTGCACCAATTTTGGCATAACGTACTGAATTGAGCCTAGAATTATGTCTGCCAAGTTTCGTGAAAATCGGTTCAGATTTAGATATAGCTCCCATATATAGTTTCGTCCGATTTCATGTAAATGGTGCACCAAAGTCCCTATATATCTTTCGATTTGCACCAATTTTGGCATAACGTACTGAATTGAGCATAGAATTATGTCTGCCAAGTTTTAAGAAAATCGGTTCAGATTTAGATATACCTCCCATATATAGTTTCGTCCGATTTCATGTAAATGGTGCCCCAAAGTACCTATATATCATTCGATTTGCACGAAATTTGGCATAAAGTACTGAATTGTTCCTAGAGTGATGTCTGCCGAGTTTTGAGAAAATCGGTTCAGATTTATATATACCTGCCATATATAGTTTCCTCCGATTTGATGTAAATGGTGCCCCAAAGTCCCTATATATCTTTCGATTTGCACGAAATTTGGCATATCGTACTGAATTAAGCCTAGAGTGATGTCTGCCAAGTTTCGTGAAAATCGGTCCTGATTTAGATATAGCTCCCATATATAGTTTCGTCCGATTTCATGTAAATGGTGCCCCAATGTCCCTATATATCTTTCGATTTGCACGAAATTTGGCATAACGTACTGAATTGAGTCTAGAGTGATGTCTCTCTGTCTGTCTGATGTTCGTCCGATTTCATGTAAATGGTGCCCCAAAGTTCCTATATATCTTTCGATTTGCACGAAATTTGGCATAACGTACTGAATTGAGCCTAGAGTGATGTCTGCCAAGTTTTGAGAAAATCGGTTCAGATTTAGATACAGCTCCCATATATATCTTTCGATTTGCACGAAATTTGGCAATTTGCTAAGTTTCGTGAAAATCTTATATAGTTTCGTCCGATTTCATATAAATGGTGCACCAAAGTCCATATATATCCTTCGATTTGCACGAAATTTGGCATAACGTACTGAATTGAGCCTAGAGTGATGTCTGCCAAGTTTCGAGAAAATCGGTCTATATAGCTCCCATATATATTTCATGTTAATAGTCCTGTTTAATATACCCATAGTGGTGAAGGGTATCATATAGTCGGCCCCGTCCGACTTTACTACTTTCCTTACTGGTTTAGCTTGGTTTTTGGTAAAAAATCGGCGATTTTCCAAAAATATTTTAATTTTAAAGCGAGGTCAATAATCCTAGTTCATACGAGAGCCAGACATGTACTCTTTCCAACACCGTTGGAATTTTCGGATTCCGATGTTCCAGTGAGGAGTTATCATGCCCGCCATCAAAAATAAGGACTTTTCTTTGATCACAAAAAACAACAACAAAACAACAACAAAAAATTTTTGTAAATTATTTTTCTTCTATTTTAAATCTTCAAATATATATGTGCAAAGTTACAAACCTTAACAAGCATTGGTATTCATTTACCAGCCCATTTAAAATCTTAAAAATAAAAAATCGAGAATGGGGGGGGTTCCCTTAATATTTAGGGGATGAAATGGATCAACTACATAATGTTTGTGAATTTTTCTGATCGATCAAGAAATTTATGGCCCAGACATCGCGATTTTTTACATGGAGAAGGAGTTTGGGCCAGAGAAGCATGCCTATTTTGATAAAGATCGACCAATATTTAACGGGTCAAAGGGACCCTGCCTTTTGTGTGAAAAATTACAACATTTGTATTCTACAGTGTATATATTTACCCCTGAAGGATATAAACCCGAAAAGTTGATAGTATATCCAAGAGGAGCGGATGGCCTTTAAGTTGTACTGGGATGTAAGAGTAGCACGTAAATATTTACAGGTACAAGCACTTGCGTTGCGTGGATCGCATTGAAACTTTCCACGAGGTCCCAGTTATGGCGAAGGACAAAGCCTATAAATGTAGGTGATGATCAGAAAATTATTTTTGGATCAAGTGGACCGAAAACTTTTTTTATATTTACCCCTGATGGATATAGACGCGAAAAGTTGATAGTATATCCAAGAGGAGTGGATGGTCTTTAAATTGTACTCGGATGTAAGAGTTACACGTAAATATTTACAGGTACAGGCACTTGCGTTGCGCTGATCGCATTGAAATTTTCCATGAGGTTCCAGTTATGGCAAAGGGCAAAGCCTATAAATTTTTCAAGTCGATCTTTAGGCCACAATTATAAGCCGCACGTCACAGAGAATATGGGCAACTAATTAGAACGTCTGTAAAAATATGCAGAAAGTTAGAGTTCTGTGGTAGTTGTGTAGGGTATTGTATGATCGACCCCGTCCGACTATACTGCTCCGTTCACTGGTTTAAAAATATTTTTTGGAGTACCTATTAAATGCTGGAAGTACATTCACTTCTTTAAGAAATCCACGCCTTGTAGTGGTCTTTGAAAAATATTCGGTTAAAAGCAACGCCTTGTAGTGGTCCTTAAATAATATTCGTTTCAAATCAACGCCTTGAAGTGGTCCGTGAAAAACTATTCTTTAAAAATACACGTCCTGCAGCGGTCCTTGAAAAACTATTCTTTAAAAAATCCACGCCATGAAGTGTTCCTTGAAAAAATATTCTTTAAAAATTCACGCCCTGTGAAAAATATTCTTGACCAGTAAGGAAAGCATTAAAGTCGGACGGAGTCGACTATATATCCAAATATGAAACGATTTCAACGAAACTTCTCACAGGTTAGGTTATACTAATTTCAGCAGGTTTTGTTCCTAATGGCCATATTTTGGGTCCTACATAAAATCGGGCGAAGATATATATGAGAGCTATATCTAAATCTGAACCGATTTTCAAGAAATTTTACACACATCATACTAGACTCAATCTAGTATGCTATGCCAAATTTCGTGCAAATCAAAAGATATATAGTAAATTTGGCATGTCATTTACCTAAATTCGGCGAAACTTTATATGGGAGCTATATCTAAATCTTATCCGATGTTCACGAAGCTTAGCACGCGTCTTTCTAGACTTAATTCAGTACGCTATGCCAAAATTCGTGCAAATCGACTGATTTTCAGGGACTTTTAAGCACTATTTACCTAAAATCGGGTGAAGCTGTATATGGGAGCTATATCTAAATCTTAACCGATTTTCAAGAAATTTTACTTACATCATCCTATACCCAATCCAGTACGCTATGCCAAATTTCGTGCAAATCGGAAGATATATTGCGACTTTGGAATACCATTTACGCCAAATCGTGCGAAACTATATATAGGAGCTATATCTAAATCTGAACCGATTCCTACAAAATTCATCGCATACATCAGTAAGGACCTAATTCAGTATTCTGTGTAAAATTTTGCTTCAATTGGACCAATATTGGCAGTTTGGTGCACTATTTACATTATATCGGACGAAACTATATATGGGAGCTATATCTAAATCTGAACCGATTTTCTTCAATGTCAATATTGTTCCTCCTTAGGCCAAATAGGTGACATGTGCCAAATTTCATCCAAATCGGGTCATACATACGACCTGTACTTTTCTCACAAAAATACATGGACGGACGGACAGACGAACATGCATAAATCGACTCAGAAAGTGATTCTACACATATTCACAAAAGGTACCATCGTTTCTTTTTGCCTGTTACAAACATATGCACAAAGACATAATACCCTGTACCACAGTGTGGTGAAGGGTATAAAACCCCTACGCCCTGTGAAAAATATTTTTAAAAAATCCAAGTCCTTTGAAAAATATTTTTAAAAAATCCAAGTCCTTTGAAAAATATTTTTAAAAAATCCAAGTCCTTTGAAAAATATTTTTAAAAAATCCGCGTACTGTGAAAAATATTCTTTAAAAATCCACGTCCTGTGAAAAATGTTCTTTACGAAATCCACGCCTTGTAGTGGTGCTTGAAAAAATATTCTTTAAAAAATCCACGCCTTGTGTGGTCCTTGAAAAAATATTCTTTAAGAAATCCACGCCTTGTGTGGTCCTTGAAAAAATATTCTTTAAGAAATCGACACCTTGTGTGGTCCTTGAAAAAATATTCTTTAAGAAATCCACGCCTTGTGTGGTCCTTGAAAAAATATTCTTTAAGAAATCTACGCCTTGTGTGGTCCTTGAAAAAATATTCTTTAAGAAATCCACGCATTGTGTGGTCCATGAAAAAATATTCTTTAAGAAATCCACGCATTGTGTGGTCCTTGAAAAAATATTCTTTAAGAAATCCACGCCTTGTGTGGTCCTTGAAAAAATATTCTTTAAGTAATCCACGCCTTGTGTGGTCCTTGAAAAAATATTCTTTAAGAAATCCACGCCTTGTGTGGTCCTTGAAAAAATATTCCTTAAGTAATCCACGCCTTGTGTGGTCCTTGAAAAATATTTTTTAAGAAATCCGCTCCTTGTGTGGTCCTTGAAAAAATATTCTTTAAAAAATCCACGCCTCGTAGTGGTCCTTGAAAAAATATTCTTTAAAAAATCCACGCCTTGTAGTGGTCCTTGAAAAAATATTCTTTAAAAAATCCACGCCTTGTAGTGGTCCTTGAAAAAATATTCTTTAAAAAATCCACGCCTTGTAGTGGTCCTTGAAAAAAATATTCTTTAAAGAAATCCACGCCTTGTAGTGGTCCTTGAAAAAATATTCTTTAAAAAATGTACGCCTTGTAGTGGTCCTTGAAAAAATATTCTTTAAGAAATCCACGCCTTGTGTGGTCCTTGAAAAAATATTCTTTAAAAAATCCACGCCTTGTGTGGTCCTTGAAAAAATATTCTTTAAGAAATCCACGCCTTGTGTGGTCCTTGAAAAAATATTCTTTAAGAAATCCACGCATTGTGTGGTCCTTGAAAAAATATTCTTTAAGAAATCCACGCCTTGTGTGGTCCTTGAAAAAATATTCTTTAAGAAATCCACGCCTTGTGTGGTCCTTGAAAAAATATTCTTTAACCCTTTGAGCCCCGAATTTTTTTCCGCAATATTAGAACAAATTTCTGTTAACAGATGTAAGGCAACTATCCTAAATAGTATATACTCAAAATTTGACATCGCTATATCCTCGCATTCGAGAGATACAGTACATTCTTTAGGAAAAAATAAAGTCCAATATCAAGAAAACAAAATACAAAATCGACAGAAAAATCATTTTAAAGTATTCTCTATATTCATTTTTACAAGAATCAAAAATAATTCTGATGGCAGAATTCATACAATTTGAATACGAAGCGATTTAAAAAATTTGGACTGTATACACAATTTAGTACTGTACACAAATTTACCCTCTTCTCTATATTGAAAAGCTCATAACTTTACCAAAATTTGGAATTTTTTTGATTTTTCTTTTGATATGTATTGTCCATAATCAGGTCTTGACATATGAAATCCAAAAAATATATATCTACTAGCTGCATATTAAATATAAGCCCTAAAACATTTTGTTGCCTGTGGGCAACATTGGGCCACAAAGGGTTAAAAAATCCACGCCTTGTGTGGTCCTTGAAAAAATATTCTTTAAAACATCCACGACTTGTGTGGTTCTTGAAAAAATATTCTTTAATAAATTTGGGATGTAGCGTTATATGGGAGATTCCCTAAAATTGAATCAATATTGATAATTTTTATTTGGAAGATTCTTTGCTTTAATCTTTAAAACTCCCTATCAATTATCTTCAAATTAGATTCAATCTCAGATTAATTTAAATATGAAATAAATTTCAAACGATGTTCACCTTTAACATCTCCATCATTTACAAATCAGTAAGTCAAGTGATTCATATATGGAAGAAAATAAAAGACAAACACTAACACACACAGACACGATAATCCATTAATTTCGATTTGTAAGAATCCGAATATACAATATCCGTATGTATTTACACATAGCAAATATGTTTGGTGGCGTTGGCCAGGCCAACATGCGATTCGTTAAACGTAAACGTCGTTTCGTTGGGTGATTAAAGGTCCTTAAAGCCAAACATTTGTTTGGCACCGCCAACAAAGGGAAAGTACGATTTGATGACTTGTGGTTTTGCCACCATCCATCCCTCCACCTCACCCTCCGTTCCTTCCTCACGAACCAGCAAACATCAACATCTACTCATACAAATACACCAAAGATGACTTTGTAGATTTGAATGCGTGTTAGTTTGGTTCCATACGAATTCGAACGATATCCCAGCTAGCATTTGGAAGATCGTTTTTGAAAAAATCACCGTAGGGAGTCTTTAAAGAGTCCTTTGGTGATTAAAAACTGATTGACTCACTTGGACGACCAAAAAGGGACTCTAAAATGACTCCTTCTTATGATTAAAAATAGTTTTATTTTAATTACAACAAAAAAATTTATAGCAGTCGCAAAACAATCATCAATGTGTGTAAAATATGACTGTTTGTTCCGTTATTTGTCATCATATTTTGATCATCTGGAGATTGAAAAATGCTTAATCAAAAAAAGAGTATGCAGATGTTTGAAAAGTGATTAGAATTGTGTATTCTCTGATCACATTTTGCACAGATGGGTGATTAAAAAATGTTTGTTTTGTTTTCTTCCAAGTAAAACAAGACATTTTTTGCATTTACTGGAGAAAATTTTCATTTTTGCTCATTTATAAATGTTAAGTGGAGGTGTTAATATCAATTTTTAGTGAAGTGTAACAAAAGTATTAAAAGGTGAGTTAATGTGATTTGATAATTAATCAACTAAATTAATTAAACTAACGAAATTCATTATAATTTATTTTCAGAAAGATTTTATTGCAAGAAACGATGGCGTGCTCAATTTCTTGGAGCTGCAGTTCGGAAGGTGTTCACAGATGGCTTAGCTACGCAAGACAGCTGAAGGGAACCTGATCAAAGGCTAGCGCAAACAATTATTTATAGCAACGGCAATCAAAAGTAAGTTCATTTTTCAAACATATAAGGTTTTTATTAAGGCGGAACATATATATTTCCTTTCAGATATTTGTCATCGGTAACGATAAAGAAGTGAACAGTATTCATCAACACAATTTTCTACATGCAGACTGGGTAAATTATTTTTATATGTATTATTAACAATATATTTGATATATTTAATAACTATTATAAAATATATTAATTATACTAATTTTTTTACTTATTTAGTTATACAAAATTAATTAATTTTTAATTATTAATATAAAATGAATAAATGTAATTTTTTTAATGTTTGTAATAAATAAACATTAAAATCAAAACATAATATATTTCTTTTTATTTTACCTTTTTACGGACACCCGAATATTTACAAATCACGTACGTGATTTGTAAAATCGTAAACTCTCATATATGACTAATAAACGGCTCGAATTTTAAGCATAAATGGATCAAAAAGGACTCCTGAATGAATATATGCATGAGTTATATACGACTACAAAAAGACTCATAAATGACACAATTAGGACTAGTTATAGATTTTAAAATTAATCAAAAAAGACTCGAAATAGGGTCACAAATTAATTAAAAATGGGGAAAAAGTGTTTAAAAAATGATTCGAAAAATACCCTTAAAATTATTAGAAAAAAGTTAAAAATTACTCGAATCTAATGCCGAGGAAGACTCATATGTGATTGATACAGAGGACTCGCGCCGGGTCGCACTTTTCTCCCGACGACTGAGTCAAATACGATCAGAAAAAGCGCGCATATTCGAGCATTTTAATCTTCCAGCAGTATTAAAAAAGACTCGAATATGATTAAAATTTTCAAAAAATGTTAGCTGGGATACATTGTATGCATGTGTATGTGTGTGTGTGCGTGTGATGACAATATAACGTTAGTATTGTTCCACATATTGCCACTGCCTATACCGTTGTTTCATTTAGTAATGTCAATGTATGCGTTTGTATGATGTGTACGTGTGTGTTCTTCATACACACATACATATGTGTACGTGAATGTTCATTTCATTCCGTGATTTCTGCGGTCTGTTGATTTATAATGACATATGTCTTGTGAGCCAAAACAGCTACTACAACGACAAGAACAGAACACACACACAAAATACGTGAAGCTTAAAATGCCACATCGAATGATGACGCCGTTGATGATGGGCCATAGGTCGTCCTCTGATGATTGTATTGATAGCATAAATTTTACTGGTTATCATTCCGAACATCAAATGATGATGGCGATGATGACATTGTTTAATAACCGTAAACACAATACAAATATGTCTTTAATAGTAATAGTTCCTGTTTTAGTGACATATTGAGGAAATGTTTGAATGATTTACTGAAAACTATATTAAATATTACTGTATCGCAAACGTCTTAACAAGTAGTACGCAGGGACTTTTATACCCTACACAACTATGTTGTCAGGGTATTATAGCTTTGTGCAGCCCCAAAAGTTTGTAACGCCGCGAAATATTGGTCCTAGACCCACCTTTAAGTATACCGATCGTCATATCTCGACTAGCTGAGTCGATCTAGACATGTGTGTCCGTCCGTCCGTCTGTCCATTATAATTTGTAAACACGATACAGGCCACAGTTATGGACCAATCTTCACGAAATTTTGCATGTAGGATGGGTTATGGCCCATGAAGACCCCTATTGTTTTTGGGAAAGATCGGTTAATATTTAGGGGATGAAATGAACCAAAAACTAAATTTTTGTCTGATTTTCTGGTCGCTCCAGACGCCACAATTATGGCTCAAACACCGCGAATTTTTGCATGGAGAAGGGAATCGGGTCAAGGAATAAGCATGCCTGTTTTGATAAAGATCGGTCAATATTTAGCGGGTCAAATGGACCCTGACTTTTGTGTGAAAAATTACAAAATTTGTATTCTGTAGCGTATATATTTACGACTGAAGGACATAGATCCTTTTCGGATGAAGTGGACCGAAAATTTAATTATTTGTACTTTTCGAGTCGAAAGCCGAACATCACAACACAACCCACGGCGAAGGGAATTTGGACAAGTAATTAGAGGGGCTGTACTGATAATTAGTAACATTTGCTGACATCTAGCCAGTCAAAATTGTGCAATGATCGCGAAATATTGCCAAATCTCAGAATATAGAACCACAAAAAATTAGATTTTCATGGAAGTTGTGTAGGGTATCGTATGGTCGGCCCCGTCCGACTATACTGCTCCGCTCACTGGTTTACAGCTCATTCTGTTTAAAAACGTGTCTAGACCCCCAAAGTATAATGGAGAGAATGGAGAGACCCCCAAAGTATAATATGGGAGCTATACTAAAAAATGGACAAATATAGATAATTATCGGTTGGAAGATTTGATACCCAATGAGAACCAAACCTAGTACCGTTATATGAGGGTTGTACCAAAACGTGGACAGATGCAACATCATTCTAGACTTAATTCAGTACCCTATATAAAAATTCGTGCAATCGACTTTGGTACACCATTTACATAAAATCGGACGAAAATATATATGCGAGCTATATCTAAATCTGAACCGACTTTCACGAAACTTAGCATACGTCATTCTAGCCTAAATTCAATACGCTATGAAAAATTTCGTGCAAATGAAAGATTTCCAGGGACTTTGGTGAACGAATTACCTAAAATCGGGCGACGCTATATATGGGAGCTATATCTAGATCGGAACCGATTTTCATGAAACTTAGCACACATAGACGCAATTCAGTAGGCTATGGCAAATTTCGTGCAAATCGAAAGAAATATAGGGTCTTTGGTGCAACAATTACCTTAAATCGGATGAAAATATATATGGGAGCTATATCTAAAACTGAACCGATTGTCACGAAACTTCGAACACAAAATTCGTGCAAATCAAAAGATTTCCGGGGACTTTATTGGACTATTTACCTAAAATCGGGCGAAGCTATATATAGGAGCTATATCTAAATCGTAACCGATTTTCACGAAACTTTGCACACATCATTCTAGATTTAAATTAGTACGCTATGTCAAATTTCAAATCGAAATATATATAGGGACTTTGGTACACCAATTACCTTAAATCGGACGAAAATATATATGGGAGCTATATCTAAATCTGAACCGATTTTCACGAAACTTTGCACACATCATTCTAGACCTTATTCGTTACGCTGTGCCAAATTTCGTGCAAATCGAAATATATATAGGGACTTTGGTACACCAATTACCTTAAATCGGACGAAAATATATATTGAAGCTATATCTAAATCTGAACCGATTTTTCCCAATTTCAATAGGGTTCGTCCTTGGGTCAAACAAACTTGAAGGCCCCAGTCAAGAGTTGTTTGCCTATAGAAGGGACCACATGTCTTCTATTGGTCCACTTTTAATGGTAGTCTTCATAACCACGTTTTACAATCGCATTGGCTTTAATTTGATAGTTTAAATTCTCGTCGAGTAAAAAATCTCCTTATCAAAAATGTATTAATAAGGGTTTATAATCTCTTTCCCAACAGCGACTTTTATTTTACATATATAAGTTTGCCGAAATTTTTCTATTTTGGTCCCTATTCTGACATAATCCTAATATAAAGGGAGGCCCCAGTCAAGAGTTGTTTGCCTATAGAAGGGACCACATGTCTTCTGAAGTCTCTTCTATTTGAAGAAACCCTCTCATATTTCTACTTTGTGTATAAGACCACCTAAGCGAATTACTTCTAAATAATGGGATCTTCAATGTTCCAAGAATTGTCTGAATATGTAGAAGATTAAATAGGGATATTCGATCTATAGAAACTCTTTCAGGTTTCTCAATTTCTTCAAAGAAATTTTCATTTTATAGAATACCATCGATGAAGATTATCCCTTCATAGAAGACATCCAAGTGGATACTCTCTAAAAACAAGTTCCCAAATTCGTCCAATCTATGCAGTTCCTCTTAAGAGGCTTATCTTCTTGCCAAGGAACTTCTATCTGTAGAACAATTCACAACGGCTTTCTATATAAAAAAATAATCTAACATAAATGAAGGAAAACTCATCAACTTATAGAGGGCCTGTAAAGGTCTGATTAGAATACCCATTAAATGTCCTCGAAGTTTTAATGTTACATTCTTATAGTCGATCTTAGTACTTTCTCCACAAGATGCCAAGAAAATTGAATATTTTTAAATCATATACGAAGCTAATTGATTATCTGATTTGATCCAAAATTCGCCAAAAAATTCGCGTATATATATATATATATATAATTATTGAGTTTGAAATGAGTCCAATTGACTCGGTAAGCCGATTGAATAGCAAAATTTCATATTGCATTAGAGACAACAATTTCGACCCGAACATTCACAGTTTTTCTTGGACAGAAACGAAAATGCAAACCAAGCGGCTAAAATTGTAAATGGTGTTTATGGTTCCGATACTGTAACAGCCAATTATGTGCAATTTTGCTTTCGTAGATTCCGTTCAGGAATTTTTGATGTTAAAGATGTACCTTGCACAGGTAGGCCAGTCATCGAAAATGTCGATAAAATCAGAGAAATGATCGAGAAATGTCTTTAAAATTGTAAAAAATCATACAAAAAAGCGGTGCATATTTAGCCCAAATCGAACATTCCGAAGCATGCTAAATACAGTCCTATAGTTCATATAAAAACAATGGATTTCTTTTACCCCAAAACTAATATTTTAGTGTCCTACATATGTTAATGTTTAAGGAAGTTAACGTATTGAGAATCTCATGGACGTTCCAACCCAACCCTATTGCTTGGATTATAGATTTCTTCTCCTGGTTAAATATAATTACAGTTTTTGGAGAGGATTCCTCTTTTTGGCTCAATATTGTGCTAACATTGTAGTCCAGAGTAGAATTATTTTTATCTGCGACTCCAGCGAGAAAATTTAGGTTTAAGGTTTTGAAATGCATTCTTGTCGACGTCTGCTCCTTCTATAATAAATCTGCTATTTATACCCTTCACCACACTGTGGTACAGGGTATTATGTCTTTGTGCATATGTTTGTAACAGGCAAAAGGAAACGAGATAGACACATGGTTCCTTTTGAGAATATGCATAGAATCACTTTCTGAGTCGATTTACGCATGTCCGTCCGTCCGTCCGTCTGTCCGTCCATGTATTTTTGTGAACAAAGTACAGGTCGCATTTATGATCCGATTTAGATATAGCTCCCATATATATGTTCGTCCGATATAGGCGCCAAAGTACCTATATATCATTCGATTTGCACGAAATATGGCATAGCGTACTGAATTAGGTCCAAAATGATGTGGGCTGAGTTTCGTGAAAATCGGTTCAGATTTAAATATAGCTCCCATATATATTTTGGTCCGATTTAAGGAAAATGGTGTACCAAAGTCTCTGTATACCTTTCGATATCCCCGAAATTTGGTACAGCGTACTGAATAAGGTCTAGAATGATGTGTGTTAAGTTTCGTGAAAATCAAAAATGCGACGTCTGTTAAGATTCATCTGTTGAATTTACCCAAAGTGGTGAAGGGTATCATATAGTCGGCCCCGTCCGACTTTACCACTTTCCTTACTGGTTTTAAATGCATTCTTGTCGACGTCTGCTCCTTCTATCATAAAACTACTATTTTTTTTTTTTTTTTTGCAAATAGCTCGTCAAATCTCACTTCCGCCATTTTCACTTTCCACCAATTCCAACCAGTTGTCCTTTACAATTTATTTTAGCT
>NW_026873934.1:0-15504 GCF_032173495.1 Musca vetustissima
AGTTTTTGCGCTATATGGCGTTTTCTACACAGAATCGCCACTGTCACTGAGACTTGCAAGGAAAATCGAGAAAGTCCGTTAGGCGAAAGTTTGTTTTTCGGTATAAGGTGTATATATTCTGAAAGTACATTCCGAGACCTTTCAACTGATGTGGGTCTCCATACTGCATCCATTTTGGTTTTTGCGCAATATGGCGTTTTCTACACAGAGTCCCCACTTTTTTCCACAACATGGCGTTTTCTACACAGACTCCCCATTGTCACTGGAAAATCGAGAAAATCCGTTTAGCAAAGTTTTTTCTTCGGTATAAGGTGTGTATATTCTGAAAGTACATTTCGAGACCTTTCAATTGATGTGTCTCCATACTGCATCCATTTTAGTTTTTGCGCAATATGGCGTTTTCTACCCAGAGTCCCCACTGTCACTGAGACTTGCAATGAAAATCGAGAAAATCCGTTAGGCGAAGGTTTTTTTTCGGAATATGGTGTGTATATTCTGACAGTAAATTTTGAGACCTTTCAATTGATGTGGGTCTCCATACTGCATCCATTTTAGTTTTTGCGCAATATGGCGTTTTCTACCCAGAGTCCCCACTGTCACTGAGACTTGCAATGAAAATCGAGAAAATCCGTTAGGCGAAGGTTTGTTTTTCGGAATATGGTGTGTATATTCTGAGCATATGGTGTGTATATTCTGAAAGTAAATTTCGAGACCTTTCAATTGATGTGGGTCTCCATACTGCATCCATTTTAGTTTTTGCGCAATATGGCGTTTTCTACCCAGAGTCCCCACTGTCACTGAGACTTGCAACCAAAATCGAGAAAATCCGTTAGGCGAAGGTTTGTTTTCCGGCATATGGTTTGTATATTCTGAAAGTACATTTCGAGACCTTTCAATTGATGTGCGTATCAATACTGCATCCATTTTAGTTTTTGCGCAATATGGCGTTTTCTACACAGAGTCCCCACTTTTTTCCACAACATGGCGTTTTCTACACAGACTCCCCATTGTCACTGGAAAATCTATGCGAAATATGGCGTTTTCTACACAGAGTCCCCACTTTTTTCCACAACATGGCGTTTTCTACACAGACTCCCCATTGTCACTGGAAAATCGAGAAAATCCGTTTAGCAAAGTTTTTTCTTCGGTATAAGGTGTATATATTCTGAAAGTACATTTCGAGACCTTTCAATTGATGTGGGTCTCCATACTGCATCCATTTTAGTTTTTGCGCAATATGGCGTTTTCTACCCAGAGTCCCCACTGTCACTGAGACTTGCAACCAAAATCGAGAAAATCCGTTAGGCGAAGGTTTGTTTTCCGGCATATGGTGTGTATATTCTGAAAGTACATTTCGAGACCTTTCAATTGATGTGGGTATCAATACTGCATCCATTTTAGTTTTTGCGCAATATGGCGTTTTCTACACAGAGTCCCCACTGTCACTGAGACTTGCAAGGAAAATCGAGAAAGTCCGTTAGGCGAAAGTTTGTTTTTCGGCATAGGGTGTATATATTCTGAAAGTACATTTCGAGACCTTTCAATTGATGTGGGTATCAATACTGCATCCATTTTAGTTTTTGCGCAATATGGCGTTTTCTACACAGAGTCCCCACTTTTTTCCACAACATGGCGTTTTCTACACAGACTCCCCATTGTCACTGGAAAATCGAGAAAATCCGTTTAGCAAAGTTTTTTCTTCGGTATAAGGTGTATATATTCTGAAAGTACATTTCGAGACCTTTCAATTGATGTGGGTCTCCATACTGCATCCATTTTAGTTTTTGCGCAATATGGCGTTTTCTACCCAGAGTCCCCACTGTCACTGAGACTTGCAAGGAAAATCGAGAAAATCCGTTAGGCGAAGGTTTGTTTTTCCGGCATATGGTGTGTATATTCTGAAAGTACATTTCGAGACCTTTCAATTGATGTGGGTATCAATACTGCATCCATTTTAGTTTTTGCGCAATATGGCGTTTTCTACACAGAGTCCCCACTTTTGTCACTGTTTTCTACACAATTGAGACTCCCCATTGCACTGGAAAATCGAGAAAATCCGTTAGGCAAAGTTTTTTTTCGGTATAAGGTGTATATATTCTGAAAGTACATTTCGAGACCTTTCAATTGATGTGGGTATCAATACTGCATCCATTTTAGTTTTTGCGCAATATGGCGTTTTCTACACAGAGTCCCCACTGTCACTGAGACTTGCAACTGGAAAATCGAGAAAATCCGTTAGGCGAAGTTTGTTTTTCGGCATATGGTGTATATATTCTGAAAGTACATTTCGAGACCTTTCAATTGATGTGGGTATCAATACTGCATCCATTTTAGTTTTTGCGCAATATGGCGTTTTCTACACAGAGTCCCCACTGTCACTGAGACTTGCAACTGGAAAATCGAGAAAATCCGTTTAGCAAAGTTTTTTCTTCGGTATAAGGTGTATATATTCTGAAAGTACATTTCGAGAACTTTCAATTGATGTGGGTCTCCATACTGCATCCATTTTAGTTTTTGCGCAATATGGCGTCCGTTAGGCGAAAGTTTGTTTTTCGGCATAGGGTGTATATATTCTGAAAGTACATTTCGAGACCTTTCAATTGATGTGCGTATCAATACTGCATCCATTTTAGTTTTTGCGCAATATGGCGTTTTCTACACAGAATCCCCAATATCGAGAAAAGTCCGTTTTCTACACAGAGTCCCCACTGTTGTCACATGAGTTTTGCACTCCCCATTGTCACTGGAAAATCGAGAAAATCCGTTAGGCGAAAGTTTGTTTTCCGGCCACCATATGTATATTCTGAAAGTACATTTCGAGACCTTTCAATTGATGTGGGTCTCCATACTGCATCCATTTTAGTTTTGCGCTATATGGCGTTTTCTACACAGAATCGCCACTGTCACTGAGACTTGCAAGGAAAATCGAGAAAGTCCGTTAGGCGAAAGTTTGTTTTTCGGTATAAGGTGTATATATTCTGAAAGTACATTCCGAGACCTTTCAACTGATGTGGGTCTCCATACTGCATCCATTTTAGTTTTTGCGCAATATGGCGTTTTCTACACAGAGTCCCCACTTTTTTCCACAACATGGCGTTTTCTACACAGACTCCCCATTGTCACTGGAAAATCGAGAAAATCCGTTTAGCAAAGTTTTTTATTCGGTATAAGTTCTGAAAGTACATTTAAAGACCTTTCAATTGATGTGGGTCTCCATACTGCATCCATTTTAGTTTTTGCGCAATATGGCGTTTTCTCCATACTGCATCCATTTTAGTTTTTGCCCAATATGGCGTTTTCACACAGAGTCCCCTTGCACTGGAAAATCGAGAAAATCCGTTAGGCGAAGGTTTGTTTTTCGAGACCTTTCAATTGATGTGGGTCTCCATACTGCATCCATTTTAGTTTTTGCGCAATATGGCGTTTTCTACCCAGAGTCCCCACTGTCACTGAGACTTGCAATGAAAATCGAGAAAATCCGTTAGGCGAAGGTTTGTTTTTCGGAATATGGTGTGTATATTCTGACAGTACATTTTGAGACCTTTCAATTGATGTGGGTCTCCATACTGCATCCATTTTAGTTTTTGCGCAATATGGCGTTTTCTACACAGAGTCCCCACTTTTTTCCACAACATGGCGTTTTCTACACAGACTCCCCATTGTCACTGGAAAATCGAGAAAATCCGTTTAGCAAAGTTTTTTCTTCGGTATAAGGTGTATATATTCTGAAAGTACGTTTCGAGACCTTTCAATTGATGTGGGTCTCCATACTGCATCCATTTTAGTTTTTGCGCAATATGGCGTTTTCTACCCAGAGTCCCCACTGTCACTGAGACTTGCAATGAAAATCGAGAAAATCCGTTAGGCGAAGGTTTGTTTTTCGGCATAGGGTGTATATATTCTGAAAGTACATTTCGAGACCTTTCAATTGATGTGGGTCTCCATACTGCATCCATTTTAGTTTTTGCGGAATATGGCGTTTTCTACACAGAGTCCCCATTGTCACTGAGACTTGCACGGAAAATCGATAAAATCCGTTTGGCGAAAGTTTGTTTTTTGGCATATGGTGTGTATATTCTGAAAGTACATTTCGAGACCTTTCAATTGATGTGCGTATCAATACTGCATCCATTTTAGTTTTTGCGCAATATGGCGTTTTCTACCCAGAGTCCCCACTGTCACTGAGACTTGCAACCAAAATCGAGAAAATCCGTTAGGCGAAGGTTTGTTTTCCGGCATATGGTGTGTATATTCTGAAAGTACATTTCGAGACCTTTCAATTGATGTGGGTATCAATACTGCATCCATTTTAGTTTTTGCGCAATATGGCGTTTTCTACACAGAGTCCCCACTGTCACTGAGACTTGCAAGGAAAATCGAGAAAGTCCGTTAGGCGAAAGTTTGTTTTTCGGCATAGGGTGTATATATTCTGACAGTACATTTTGAGACCTTTCAATTGATGTGGGTCTCCATACTGCATCCATTTTAGTTTTTGCGCTATATGGCGTTTTCTACACAGAGTCCCCACTTTTTTCCACAACATGGCGTTTTCTACACAGACTCCCCATTGTCACTGGAAAATCGAGAAAATCCGTTTAGCAAAGTTTTTTCTTCGGTATAAGGTGTATATATTCTGAAAGTACATTTCGAGACCTTTCAATTGATGTGGGTCTCCATACTGCATCCATTTTAGTTTTTGCGGAATATGGCGTTTTCTACACAGAGTCCCCATTGTCACTGAGACTTGCACGGAAAATCGATAAAATCCGTTTGGCGAAAGTTTGTTTTTTGGCATATGGTGTGTATATTCTGAAAGTACATTTCGAGACCTTTCAATTGATGTGCGTATCAATACTGCATCCATTTTAGTTTTTGCGCAATATGGCGTTTTCTATACAGAGTCCCCACTGTCACTGAGACTTGCAACCAAAATCGAGAAAATCCGTTAGGCGAAGGTTTGTTTTCCGGCATATGGTGTATATATTCTGAAAGTACATTTCGAGACCTTTCAATTGATGTGGGTATCAATACTGCATCCATTTTAGTTTTTGCGCAATATGGCGTTTTCTACACAGAGTCCCCACTGTCACTGAGACTTGCAAGGAAAATCGAGAAAATCCGTTAGGCGAAAGTTTGTTTTTCGGCATAGGGTGTATATCTTCTGAAAGTAAATTTCGAGACCTTTCAATTGATGTGGGTATCAATACTGCATCCATTTTAGTTTTTGCGCAATATGGCGTTTTCTACACAGAGTCCCCACTTTTTTCCACAACATGGCGTTTTCTACACAGACTCCCCATTGTCACTGGAAAATCGAGAAAATCCGTTTAGCAAAGTTTTTTCTTCGGTATAAGGTGTATATATTCTGAAAGTACATTTCGAGACCTTTCAATTGATGTGGGTCTCCATACTGCATCCATTTTAGTTTTTGCGCAATATGGCGTTTTCTACACAGAGTCCCCACTGTCACTGAGACTTGCAAGGAAAATGACAAAATCCGTTAGGCGAAAGTTTGTTTTTCGGCATAGGGTGTATATATTCTGAAAGTACATTTCGAGACCTTTCAATTGATGTGGGTCTCCATACTGCATCCATTTTAGTTTTTGCGCTATATGGCGTTTTCTACACAGAATCGCCACTGTCACTGAGACTTGCAAGGAAAATCGAGAAAATCCGTTAGGCGAAGGTTTGTTTTTCGGCATAGGGTGTATATATTCTGAAAGTACATTTCGAGACCTTTCAATTGATGTGGGTATCCATACTGCATCCATTTTAGTTTTTGCGGAATATGGCGTTTTCTACACAGAGTCCCCATTGTCACTGAGACTTGCACGGAAAATCGATAAAATCCGTTTGGCGAAAGTTTGTTTTTTGGCATATGGTGTGTATATTCTGAAAGTACATTTCGAGACCTTTCAATTGATGTGCGTATCAATACTGCATCCATTTTAGTTTTTGCGCAATATGGCGTTTTCTACATAGAGTCCCCACTGTCACTGAGACTTGCAATGAAAATCGAGAAAATCCGTTAGGCGAAGGTTTGTATTCCGGCATATGGTGTATATATTCTGAAAGCACATTTCGAGACCTTTCAATTGATGTGGGTATCAATACTGCATCCATTTTAGTTTTTGCGCAATATGGCGTTTTCTACACAGAGTCCCCACTGTCACTGAGACTTGCAATGAAAATCGAGAAAATCCGTTAGGCGAAGGTTTGTTTTCCGGCATATGGTGTATATATTCTGAAAGTACATTTCGAGACCTTTCAATTGATGTGGGTCTTCATACTGCATCCATTTTAGTTTTTGCGCTATATGGCGTTTTCTGCACAGAGTCCCCACTGTCACTGAGGCTTGCAATGAAAATCGAGAAAATCCGTTAGTCGAAGGTTTGTTTTTCGGTATAGGGTGTATATATTCTGAAAGTACATTTCGAGACCTTTCAATTGATGTGGGTCTCCATACTGCATCCATTTTAGTTTTTGCGCAATATGGCGTTTTCTACACAGAGTCCCCACTGTCACTGAGACTTGCAAGGAAAATCGAGAAAATCCGTTAGGCGAAGGTTTGTTTTTCGGCATATGGTGTATATATTCTGAAAGTACATTTCGAGACCTTTCAATTGATGTGGGTCTCCATACTGCATCCATTTTAGTTTTTGCGCAATATGGCGTTTTCTACACAGAGTCCCCACTGTCACTGAGACTTGCAAGGAAAATCGAGAAAATCCGTTAGGCGAAGGTTTGTTTTTCGGCATATGGTGTGTATATTCTGAAAGTACATTTCGAGACCTTTCAATTGATGTGGGTATCCATACTGCATCCATTTTAGTTTTTGCGCAATATGGCGTTTTCTACACAGAGTCCCCACTTTTTTCCACAACATGGCGTTTTCTACACAGACTCCCCATTGTCACTGGAAAATCGAGAAAATCCGTTTAGCAAAGTATAAGGTGTATATATTCTGAAAGTACATTTCGAGACCTTTCAATTGATGTGGGTCTCCATACTGCATCCATTTTAGTTTTTGCGCAATATGGCGTTTTCTACACAGAGTCCCCACTGTCACTGAGACTTGCAAGGAAAATCGAGAAAATCCGTTAGGCGAAGGTTTGTTTTTCGGCATATGGTGTATATATTCTGAAAGTACATTTCGAGACCTTTCAATTGATGTGGGTCTCCATACTGCATCCATTTTAGTTTTTGCGCAATATGGCGTTTTCTACCCGGAGTCCCCACTGTCACTGAGACTTGCAACCAAAATCGAGAAAATCCGTTAGGCGAAGGTTTGTTTTTCGGAATATGGTGTGTATATTCTGACAGCACATTTTGAAACCTTTCAATTGATGTGGGTCTCCATACTGCATCCATTTTAGTTTTTGCGCAATATGGCGTTTTCTACACAGAGTCCCCACTTTTTTCAACATGGCGTTTTCTACACAGACTTTGTCACTGGAAAATCGAGAAAATCCGTTTAGCAAAGTTTTTTTTCGGTATAAGGTGTATATATTCTGAAAGTACATTTCGAGACCTTTCAATTGATGTGGGTCTCCATACTGCATCCATTTTAGTTTTTGCGCAATATGGCGTTTTCTACCCAGAGTCCCCACTGTCACTGAGACTTGCAATGAAAATCGAGAAAATCCGTTAGGCGAAGGTTTGTTTTTCGGCATATGGTGTATATATTCTGAAAGTACATTTCGAGACCTTTCAATTGATGTGGGTCTCCATACTGCATCCATTTTAGTTTTTGCGGAATATGGCGTTTTCTACACAGAGTCCCCATTGTCACTGAGACTTGCACGGAAAATCGATAAAATCCGTTTGGCGAAAGTTTTTTTTTTGGCATATGGTGTGTATATTCTGAAAGTACATTTCGAGACCTTTCAATTGATGTGCGTATCAATACTGCATCCATTTTAGTTTTTGCGCAATATGGCGTTTTCTACCCAGAGTCCCCACTGTCACTGAGACTTGCAACCAAAATCGAGAAAATCCGTTAGGCGAAGGTTTGTTTTCCGGCATATGGTGTATATATTCTGAAAGTACATTTCGAGACCTTTCAATTGATGTGGGTATCAATACTGCATCCATTTTAGTTTTTGCGCAATATGGCGTTTTCTACACAGAGTCCCCACTGTCACTGAGACTTGCAAGGAAAATCGATAAAGTACGTTAGGCGAAAGTTTGTTTTTCGGAATATGGTGTGTATATTCTGACAGTACATTTTGAGACCTTTCAATTGATGTGGGTCTCCATACTGCATCCATTTTAGTTTTTGCGCAATATGGCGTTTTCTACACAGAGTCCCCACTTTTTTCCACAACATGGCGTTTTCTACCCCATTGTCACTGGAAAATCGAGAAAATCCGTTTAGCAAAGTTTTTTCTTCGGTATAAGGTGTATATATTCTGAAAGTACATTTCGAGACCTTTCAATTGATGTGGGTCTCCATACTGCATCCATTTTAGTTTTTGCGGAATATGGCGTTTTCTACACAGAGTCCCCATTGTCACTGAGACTTGCACGGAAAATCGATAAAATCCGTTTGGCGAAAGTTTGTTTTTTGGCATATGGTGTGTATATTCTGAAAGTACATTTCGAGACCTTTCAATTGATGTGGGTATCAATACTGCATCCATTTTAGTTTTTGCGCAATATGGCGTTTTCTACACAGAGTCCCCACTGTCACTGAGACTTGCAACTGGAAAATCGAGAAAATCCGTTAGGCGAAGGTTTGTTTTTCGGCATATGGTGTGTATATTCTGAAAGTACATTTCGAGACCTTTCAATTGATGTGGGTATCAATACTGCATCCATTTTAGTTTTTGCGCAATATGGCGTTTTCTACACAGAGTCCCCACTGTCACTGAGACTTGCAAGGAAAATCGAGAAAATCCGTTAGGCGAAAGTTTGTTTTTCAGAATATATACACCCTATATTCTGAAAGTACATTTCGAGACCTTTCAATTGATGTGCGTATCAATACTGCATCCATTTTAGTTTTTGCGCAATATGGCGTT
Source organism: Musca vetustissima (assembly GCF_032173495.1). Classification (NCBI taxonomy): domain Eukaryota; kingdom Metazoa; phylum Arthropoda; class Insecta; order Diptera; family Muscidae; genus Musca; species Musca vetustissima. The sequence goes on from NW_026873934.1 coordinate 9,024, forward strand.
TTTGTCCCCACTGTCACTGAGACTTGCAAGGAAAATCGAGAAAATGGTGTATATATTCTGAAAGTACATTTCGAGACCTTTCAATTGATGTGGGTATCAATACTGCATCCATTTTAGTTTTTGCGCAATATGGCGTTTTCTACACAGAGTCCCCACTGTCACTGAGACTTGCAACTGGAAAATCGAGAAAATCCGTTAGGCGAAGGTTTGTTTTTCGGTATAAGGTGTATATATTCTGAAAGTACATTTCGAGACCTTTCAATTGATGTGGGTCTCCATACTGCATCCATTTTAGTTTTTGCGCAATATGGCGTTTTCTACACAGAGTCCCCACTGTCACTGAGACTTGCAAGGAAAATCGAGAAAATCCGTTTAGCAAAGTTTTTTCTTCGGTATAATGTGTATATAGTCTGAAAGTACGTTTCGAGACGTTTCAATTGATGTGGGTCTCCATACTGCATCCATTTTAGTTTTTGCGCTATATGGCGTTTTCTACACAGAATCGCCACTGTCACTGAGACTTGCAAGGAAAATCGAGAAAATCCGTTAGGCGAAGGTTTGTTTTCCGGCATATGGTGTGTATATTCTAAAAGTACATTTCGAGACCTTTCAATTGATGTGCGTATCAATACTGCATCCATTTTAGTTTTTGCGCAATATGGCGTTTTCTACACAGAGTCCCCATTGTCACTGAGACTTGCACGGAAAATCGATAAAATCCGTTTGGCGAAAGTTTGTTTTTTTGGCATATGGTGTGTATATTCTGAAAGTACATTTCGCGACCTTTCAATTGATGTGCGTATCAATACTGCATCCATTTTAGTTTTTGCGCAATATGGCGTTTTCTACCCAGAGTCCCCACTGTCACTGAGACTTGCAAGGAAAATCGAGAAAATCCGTTAGGCGAAGGTTTGTTTTTCGGCATATGGTGTGTATATTCTGAAAGTACATTTCGAGACCTTTCAATTGATGTGGGTATCAATACTGCATCCATTTTAGTTTTTGCGCAATATGGCGTTTTCTACACAGAGTCCCCACTGTCACTGAGACTTGCAAGGAAAATCGAGAAAATCCGTTAGGCGAAAGTTTGTTTTTCGGCATAGGGTGTATATATTCTGAAAGTACATTTCGAGACCTTTCAATTGATGTGGGTATCCATACTGCATCCATTTTATGGCGTTTTCTACACATACTCCCCACTTTTTTCCACAACATGGCGTTTTCTACACAGACTCCCCATTGTCACTGGAAAATCGAGAAAATCTTCGGTATAAGGTGTATATATTCTGAAAGTACATTTCGAGACCTTTCAATTGATGTGGGTCTCCATACTGCATCCATTTTAGTTTTTGCGCTATATGGCGTTTTCTACACAGAATCGCCACTGTCACTGAGACTTGCAATGAAAATCGAGAAAATCCGTTAGGCGAAGGTTTGTTTTCCGGCATATGGTGTGTATATTCTGAAAGTACATTTCGAGACCTTTCAATTGATGTGCGTATCAATACTGCATCCATTTTAGTTTTTGCGCAATATGGCGTTTTCTACACAGAGTCCCCATTGTCACTGAGACTTGCACGGAAAATCGATAAAATCCGTTTGGCGAAAGTTTGTTTTTTTGGCATATGGTGTGTATATTCTGAAAGTACATTTCGCGACCTTTCAATTGATGTGGGTCTCCATACTGCATCCATTTTAGTTTTTGCGCAATATGGCGTTTTCTACACAGAGTCCCCACTGTCACTGAGACTTGCAAGGAAAATCGAGAAAATCCGTTAGGCGAAGGTTTGTTTTCGGGCATATGGTGTATATATTCTGAAAGTACATTTCGAGACCTTTCAATTGATGTGGGTCTCCATACTGCATCCATTTTAGTTTTTGCGCAATATGGCGTTTTCTACACAGAGTCCCCACTGTCACTGAGACTTGCAATGAAAATCGAGAAAATCCGTTAGGCGAAGGTTTGTTTTCCGGCATATGGTGTGTATGTTCTGAAAGTACATTTCGAGACCTTTCAATTGATGTGGGTCTCCATACTGCATCCATTTTAGTTTTTGCGCAATATGGCGTTTTCTACACAGAGTCCCCACTTTTTTCCACAACATGGCGTTTTCTACACAGACTCCCCATTGTCACTGGAAAATCGAGAAAATCCGTTAGGCGAAAGTTTGTTTTTCGGTATAAGGTTTATATATTCTGAAAGTACATTTCGAGACCTTTCAATTGATGTGGGTCTCCATACTGCATCCATTTTAGTTTTTGCGCAATATGGCGTTTTCTACCCAGAGTCCCCACTGTCACTGAGACTTGCAATGAAAATCGAGAAAATCCGTTAGGCGAAGGTTTGTTTTTCGGAATATGGTGTGTATATTCTGACAGTACATTTTGAGACCTTTCAATTGATGTGGGTCTCCATACTGCATCAATCGAGAAAATCCGTTAGGCGAAGGTTTGTTTTTCGGTATAAGGTGTATATATTCTGAAAGTACATTCCGAGACCTTTCAATTGATGTGGGTATCAATACTGCATGCATTTTAACGCCATTCCATTGTCACTGGAAAATCGAGAAAATCCGTTTAGCAAAGTTTTTTCTTCGGTATATGGTGTATATATTCTGAAAGTACGTTTCGAGAACTTTCAATTGATGTGGGTCTCCATACTGCATCCATTTTAGTTTTTGCGCAATATGGCGTTTTCTACACAGAGTCCCCACTGTCACTGAGACTTGCAAGGAAAATCGAGAAAATCCGTTAGGCGAAGGTTTGTTTTTCGGCATATGGTGTATATATTCTGAAAGTACATTTCGAGACCTTTCAATTGATGTGGGTCTCCATACTGCATCCATTTTAGTTTTTGCGCAATATGGCGTTTTCTACACAGAGTCCCCACTGTCACTGAGACTTGCACTGGAAAATCGAGAAAATCCGTTAGGCGAAGGTTTGTTTTTCGGCATATGGTGTATATATTCTGAAAGTACATTTCGAGACCTTTCAATTGATGTGGGTCTCCATACTGCATCCATTTTAGTTTTTGCGCAATATGGCGTTTTCTACACAGAGTCCCCACTTTTGTCACTGAGACTTGCAACTGGAAAATCGAGAAAATCCGTTAGGCGAAAGTTTGTTTTTCGGCATATGGTGTATATATTCTGAAAGTACATTTCGAGACCTTTCAATTGATGTGGGTCTCCATACTGCATCCATTTTAGTTTTTGCGCAATATGGCGTTTTCTACACAGAGTCCCCACTGTCACTGAGACTTGCAAGGAAAATCGAGAAAATCCGTTAGGCGAAGGTTTGTTTTCCGGCATATGGTGTATATATTCTGAAAGTACATTTCGAGACCTTTCAATTGATGTGGGTATCAATACTGCATGCATTTTAGTTTTTGAGTACATTTCGAGACCTTTCAATTGATGTGGGTCTCCATACTGCATCCATTTTAGTTTTTGCGCTATATGGCGTTTTCTACACAGAGTCCCCACTGTCACTGAGACTTGCAATGAAAATCGAGAAAATCCGTTAGGCGAAGGTTTGTTTTCCGGCATATGGTGTGTATATTCTGAAAGTACATTTCGAGACCTTTCAATTGATGTGCGTATCAATACTGCATCCATTTTAGTTTTTGCGCAATATGGCGTTTTCTACACAGAGTCCCCATTGTCACTGAGACTTGCACGGAAAATCGATAAAATCCGTTTGGCGAAAGTTTGTTTTTTTGGCATATGGTGTGTATATTCTGAAAGTACATTTCGCGACCTTTCAATTGATGTGCGTATCAATACTGCATCCATTTTAGTTTTTGCGCAATATGGCGTTTTCTACCCAGAGTCCCCACTGTCACTGAGACTTGCAACCAAAATCGAGAAAATCCGTTAGGCGAAGGTTTGTTTTCCGGCATATGGTGTGTATATTCTGAAAGTACATTTCGAGACCTTTCAATTGATGTGGGTATCAATACTGCATCCATTTTAGTTTTTGCGCAATATGGCGTTTTCTACACAGAGTCCCCACTGTCACTGAGACTTGCAAGGAAAATCGAGAAAATCCGTTAGGCGAAAGTTTGTTTTTCGGCATAGGGTGTATATATTCTGACAGTACATTTTGAGACCTTTCAATTGATGTGGGTCTCCATACTGCATCCATTTTAGTTTTTGCGCTATATGGCGTTTTCTACACAGAGTCCCCACTTTTTTCCACAACATGGCGTTTTCTACACAGACTCCCCATTGTCACTGGAAAATCGAAAAAATCCGTTTAGCAAAGTTTTTTCTTCGGTATAAGGTGTATATATTCTGAAAGTACGTTTTGAGACCTTTCAATTGATGTTGGTCTCCATACTGCATCCATTTTAGTTTTTGCGCAATATGGCGTTTTCTACCCAGAGTCCCCACTGTCACTGAGACTTGCAATGAAAATCGAGAAAATCCGTTAGGCGAAGGTTTGTTTTTCGGTATATGGGTGTATATATTTCAATTGAGTACATTTTGAGACCTTTCAATTGATATGGCGTTTTCTCCATACTGAGATCCATTTTTGTTTTTCGGCATTGGTGTATATATTCTGAAAGTACATTTCGAGACCTTTCAATTGATGTGGGTATCAATACTGCATCCATTTTAGTTTTTGCGCAATATGGCGTTTTCTACACAGAGTCCCACTGTCACTGAGACTTGCAACCAAAATCGAGAAAATCCGTTAGGCGAAGGTTTGTTTTTCGGCATATGGTGTGTATATATTCTGAAAGTACTTTTCGAGTCCTTTCAATTGATGTGGGTCTCCATACTGCATCCATTTTAGTTTTTGCGCAATATGGCGTTTTCTACACAGAATCGCCACTGTCACTGAGACTTGCAAGGAAAATCGAGAAAATCCGTTAGGCGAAGGTTTGTTTTCCGGCATATGGTGTGTATATTCTGAAAGTACATTTCGAGACCTTTCAATTGATGTGCGTATCAATACTGCATCCATTTTAGTTTTTGCGCAATATGGCGTTTTCTACACAGAGTCCCCATTGTCACTGAGACTTGCACGGAAAATCGATAAAATCCGTTTGGCGAAAGTTTGTTTTTTTGGCATATGGTGTGTATATTCTGAAAGTACATTTCGCGACCTTTCAATTGATGTGGGTCTCCATACTGCATCCATTTTAGTTTTTGCGCTATATGGCGTTTTCTACCCAGAGTCCCCACTGTCACTGAGACTTGCAATGGAAAATCGAGAAAGTCCGTTAGGCGAAGGTTTGTTTTTCGGCATATGGTGTATATATTCTGAAAGTACATTTCGAGACCTTTCAATTGATGTGGGTATCAATACTGCATCCATTTTAGTTTTTGCGCAATATGGCGTTTTCTACACAGAGTCCCCACTGTCACTGAGACTTGCAAGGAAAATCGAGAAAATCCGTTTAGCAAAGTTTTTTCTCCGGTATGAGGCGAAGGTTTGTTTTCCGGCATATGGTGTATATATTCTGACAGTACATTTTGAGACCTTTCAATTGATGTGGGTCTCCATACTGCATCCATTTTAGTTTTTGCGCAATATGGCGTTTTCTACACAGAGTCCCCACTTTTTTCCACAACATGGCGTTTTCTACACAGACTCCCCATTGTCACTGGAAAATCGAGAAAATCCGTTTAGCAAAGTTTTTTCTTCGGTATAAGGTGTATATATTCTGAAAGTACATTTCGAGACCTTTCAATTGATGTGGGTCTCCATACTGCATCCATTTTAGTTTTTGCGCAATATGGCGTTTTCTACCCAGAGTCCCCACTGTCACTGAGACTTGCAATGAAAATCGAGAAAATCCGTTAGGCGAAGGTTTGTTTTTCGGTATAAGGTGTATATATTCTGAAAGTACATTTCGAGACCTTTCAATTGATGTGGGTCTCCATACTGCATCCATTTTAGTTTTTGCGCTATATGGCGTTTTCTACACAGAATCGCCACTGTCACTGAGACTTGCAATGAAAATCGAGAAAATCCGTTAGGCGAAGGTTTGTTTTCCGGCATATGGTGTGTATATTCTGAAAGTACATTTCGAGACCTTTCAATTGATGTGCGTATCAATACTGCATCCATTTTAGTTTTTGCGCAATATGGCGTTTTCTACACAGAGTCCCCATTGTCACTGAGACTTGCACTTCTGAAAGTACATTTCGAGACCTTTCAATTGATGTGGGTCTCCATACTGCATCCATTTTAGTTTTTTCGGAATATGGCGTTTTCTACCCAGAGTCCCCACTGTCACTGAGACTTGCAATGGAAATCGAGAAAATCCGTTAGGCGAAGGTTTGTTTTTCGGTATAGGGTGTATATATTCTGAAAGTACATTTCGAGACCTTTCAATTGATGTGGGTCTCCATACTGCATCCATTTTAGTTTTTGCGCAATATGGCGTTTTCTACCCAGAGTCCCCACTGTCACTGAGACTTGCAATGAAAATCGAGAAAATCCGTTAGGCGAAGGTTTGTTTTTCGGT